>NW_007726700.1:91726-204548 GCF_000696425.1 Galeopterus variegatus | reverse complement strand
GGGGGCTCCTGCTTTCTACTGTCTTCCATTTGTCTTAAAGGAGACGTGCCTTTCCTTGGGTAAACTTTCCCAGGGGTGGGGGAACTCTGGTATGCACGGGGTGGGTGGGTAGGCCTATGTCCCGCATTTACCTTACAACAGCCCATGAGCTAAGAATGGGCCTGTGGCGTTTTTAAAGGGGTGTAAAATTACCAGAAGATATGCAGCAGAAGGAATGTGGCTGGTGAGGCCTGAACAATTTACTACTACCTGGCTCTTAACAGAAAAATCCTGCTGCCTCCTGTCCTAGCCTGAAGAGTCATCATCTTTTCTGTCCTACCTTCCAAGTCCCTGGATCATCTAAGTGGGTCTTTTCTGGCCCTCCTGGGCAACACGACCAGAGCTGCACCCCCAGTGTGACAATTTTGACATGTAGGCATTTCTTTCCAGGAAATGGAAAGGGGTAGCAACAATAAAACAGTACTGTTAATATTCACAATTGGGTTGAAAATGCCCTGTTTTGCAGGTGACAGCAAGCATGCCCCCATGCATTCAACAACACAGCACGATGGTAAGAGCTCCAGCTCTGGAGGCAGACACACAGGAGGTGAAATTTTTAACAAATGTTACTGAACATTTCTGCTCCAAGAAGTTTGCAGGAATGGCTCTATTCAGCCTTTACCCTATATATCGCCGACTTATTGTGCTGTGGGACACATCGGAGGTGATGGCCTCTTCATGGCTCTTTGGGGTAACCGGATGGGATGAGGGGAGCCCTAGCTTCCTCCACCCCTGCCCCCCACAGGACAGAAGGATCAATAGCAAACTATGACCCTTACCATATGAGAAGCTCTGCTCTGTGATATGGGTAATATGACTATTCTTATTTACAGATTAAAACAAAGTGACAATAATTGAGACAGTAAAATTTACCTGGAGTCACAGAGCTGCAGGAGGTAGAAATGGGATTGGGCCTGGAAAAGTGCCCCAGAGTGGTCTCTCCTTATAATGTGCAGTGCCACAACAAAGTGACAATAATTGAGACAGTAAAATTTACCTGGAGTCACAGAGCTGCAGGAGGTAGAGATGGGATTGGGCCTGGAAAAGTGCCCCAGAGTGGTCTCTCCTTATAATGTGCAGTGCCACCTCTTAGACCAGAGGTAACCAAAAAGCCCTGTTGGACAGCTGTGTGTGGATCAAATGAAATGTCCCATGTAGCACATCGCATTGTATCTAGCACAGAGGAGATGTTTCATAACCATTAGCCTTCTTAACATGCAGCATTTTACTTGATAGGAAGTCTCTCATTATAGTTAGCATTTTTATACCGAAGAGCATCACTGGGCAGAGCAGGTTCTGCGAGTTCACGAATGGATGTTGCGGCTGTGTACTTGCTCCCTGGACGATTTGGCGAGGGCTGCCATGGCAAAGTACCGCAGAAAGACATTGTGTCCTCACAGTGCTGGGGGCTGGAAGTCCACAATCAAGGTGTAGATAGGGTTGGTTCCTTCTGAGGCCCTGAGGAGAGGGTCTGTTCCAGGCCTCTCCCCTTGGCTTTCAGCAAGCGTCTTCTTCTGGCACCTTTTCACATGGTCTTCCCTCAGGGCATGTGACTGTGTCCAAATTTTCCCTTTCAGTAAGGACACCAGTCATATAGGATTAGGGTCCACCCTAATGACCTCATTTTAACTTGATTACCTCTGTAAAGTCCCTGTCCCCAAATAAAGTTACATCTTGGGCTGCTGAGGGTGAGGCTTTAACAAATGAGGGTTAGAAGGACACGATTTAACCCGTGGCACTTACTGTCACCCCTCTGCTAAGCACTGAGATACAGAGTTAAAGGTGAAAGCATGCTCACTTGAGAGCTCAAAATAGGTGTTTGGAGGTTGAATAGAGGTGAACATGTCTGTGTATTTTACTGGTGTCGTATATGTTAACAGAGGCTCCAGTAGTGTCTGCTGCACACGTAAGGCATTTGTTCCTGGAGAAAGGCTAACCAACAGGAGGCTCTGGTCCCATTTTCATCTTTCAAATGATCATGAAATAACAAGGGTGTCTTTTTTTTTTCTTCTTTTCTGTTTGTTATCAAAAGAATATCTGCTTTTTCATGAATGCTATCAAGGGCAAAAATAGCCCAGTATGATGTGACTCTCATTTGAAAGGTGATCTGTGGTGGGAAACCAGGATGTCTGAGTGTTGGTCCTGCCCGATGATGATGGGCAGGCGTGAACGGATGTGAACGGGTGTGAACAGGCAGGAACAGATGTGAACAGGTGTGAATAGCAGCGGGGCTCTCCTCTCCAATGAGCGCACTGTGGCCATACAGCCTGAGAAAGCAGCATGAAATCTATTCTGTTCTGATTGTCCCGGGGTCTGCAAAGGTTTGCTGGGGCCTGAAAAGCTTTTCCTGCTGAAAAGCTTCAACCTGTTGCTGTTCACCCCAGCCAGGCTGCGCAGGCATGAAAACCACCTCCAACATTTCCTCCAGCTTTTCCAACGTTCAGGACCCATCACTTTGATAAGTGCTAAGGAGCTGAAAGGAATTTTTTCAGTTCTGATCGCAAGAAAAATAGTGAGGATCCTGTATGCTTCTGGATGCCTTTGAGCTTCTACTCATCGTTTTTATTCTTGGTGATTCTTAGGAAAATCATAATATCTTTTCATTTTACAAAATGGGTCTGCAATCATTCGAATGTTGGAGTGAGTGTCAGGCATTTGCTACTGGTTTGACATTTCTTGTTTGTTTGTTTGGGGTTTTTTTGTTTGTTTGTATTTTGACTGGTAAGGGGATCGCAACCCTTGGCCTGGTGTTGCCTGCACCACGCTCAGCCAGTGAGCACACCAGCCACCCCCATATAGGATCCGAACCCGTGGCCTCAGTGCTACCAGCGCCGCACTCTCCGGAGTGAGCCACAGGGCCGGCCCCTGGTTTGACATTTCTGCACTTTGACTTGATATAAAAATGCTGACGGGTACTTTCCCTTAATGTGCCAAATGAGAAATGTGAGGGCCAGAACAGTTTACCTTTGGTCACCTGGCCAGTGAATGACAGACTTCTTCCTACCATATTAACATGGTCTGTGGTAATGTGTAATATTTTTTTTTTTTTGGCAATTTTTAACAGTTGAAAATACTCTAAAATTTGAAATCAAACATTTCCTTCTTTACCTGATGTCTGGAAAAGAAGGAAGGAGAGAAAAAAGGAGAGAAGAAAGGAAGGAATTAAAAATTGTCCTCTATATATCAATGGAAAATTTCTAATATATTCTAGTCTAGCTTTTTTTCCTTTCCTTTTTTAAATTTACGTTCAAAAAGGCACTCAGCAAAGGGGGAATACGTTGTAGAATGGTTAAATCAAGCTAATTAATATATCCATCATCTCAAATACTTATCATTTTTCGTGGTTAGAACACTTGAAATTTACTTTCTTAGCAATTTTGAAATATACAATACATTATTACTAACTATAGTCACCATGCCGTGCAATAGATCTCAAAATGCTTATTCCTCCACATTGTATAGATATATCATAACATCACATCGTACCCCATAAATATGTACAACTATAATTTGTCAACAATAAAAAACATTTTTTTTAAAAAAAAAGAGGCTACAATGCGTTCCAGAACGGAGTAGCAGAACCTCTGTCACTAGAGGCTATGCTGAGCTGCAGGCCATGCTGCCCAGAGTGGTGGAGGGGCCCAGGCTGCCCCCTCCTTGCCACCAGCTTCTTTGCTGCCCCCCATCCTTCCTTTCCACCACCCGTTCCCCCTCAGCAACTCTGGTTTGTGGTGGGGTATAATGCATGCTCTCCTGGGTTCAAATCCTCGTATGCTGCCTTTGACCTGTATGCTCTTGGGCAAGACACTGGCCCTCTCTGAGCGTTTCCTATTCTATGAAATAGGGATATTATTGTCCATCTCAGTAGAGTATCGTAAGATGGAATCAGACAGCCTTTAATGAATTCTCGAGCACTTCATGCCTGTCCAGTAGATGGTAGTACTTGTTGCTAGTCTATCTGGTCATATTCAAGGGGCTATGTGACACTGGGGCGTCTCTCTTCCCTTCAAGGCCACAGTTTCCCTCTGCTAATGCAAAAGTCCTCTTATCTCTAGGGGCGTATTCTCCTCCGTAGTCTTAGGACCTCCTGGTGAACTATTTCATACTCAGTGAAAGAGTCACCAAGACTCTGAACCACTGCAATATTGTTCAGGGTCAAAGACTGAGAAGGGGTTTATTTGCTGCTGGAGGGAGGGCTGACCTTTCACTAAGTCATTGAAGAGGTCCCAGGTCACAGCAGGGCAGGGTGAAAAGAGCACAGTCCGTGCACCATGGTAGTGGATCTGAGCCTGGGCTCTGCTCTGTGACCTTGGGGTGGGCGGTGACTCTGTAACCTTGGGGGTGCCTCTCTGATCCTGGCAAGTGCCTCTATGACCTTGGGAGATGCTTCTGTGATCTTGGAGAGTACCCTGTGACTTTGCCTACAAGTGCCTTGGTGTCTCCATCTGTTGTTAAGGAGGATCGATGTGAGTTAGCATAAGTAACTCAAATTACATAGTAAATCAATCTCTGTTTCTACTTCTTATGTGATTGATGAGTCGATGACAGTAGGAGGCACCCAGGCCCACCCCGTGAAAGTAGGAGGGTTGTAATGCAGCTGGAGACCTCAGTGGATGGGCTCTGCCGACCACAGGTACTCCGGAAGGACTTTGTGTTTTAGAATGGTCACCCCGCAGCAGCGTGAGAATGGCTGGAGCAGGGGCGAGACCAGCGACAGAGAGGCCCATGTGCAGTCTGTGGCAGTAACTGGAGAGAAATCAGTGAGGCCAGAACCAGGTGGAAAAGAAAGCACAGTCCCCCGAGGGGCTGAGAAGGCAGCTGCGGCAGGAACGGGTGACGAGGATGATGGCGTTTCTGGACTAGACGATGGTGGGTGGGGGAAATATTCCCTGAGGACAAAAAGAACACGGTGTGGGAGTGAAGAGTGGGATTGAGGGTTCAGCAATGGGCTCATTTTGGGACGTGCTGAGGTTGTAAAACCTCGAAGCTGCTATTTATAAATATTACTGCAATTCAGCAGCAGGTCTCCTGTGAAAACTGAGAGTGGCATGGACAGGCATTCTGCCTCGTCCCACTGTGCTAGTGACCTGGAAGTCACAGGGCCAGAGGATGGGAGGTGAGGTGCCCTGGGGCAAGGCTGGGGGTGGGGCAAGGGGAAGAGGGGTCGGGTAGAGTCAGGAGTGAGATGTACGGTGGTGGACATCACCGACAGGTTCAAGCTCCTGTGCCATTTAGAGAGTGTCCCCCAGTACACCAGTCCAGGCTCAGACCCTCATCATTTTGAAAAGATGGTAACCTAACTGCAGCAAGATCCCAGCAGCTTGACCCAGAGATGATGAGGGTCTGCATGGGCTGAATATTTCCCCTGTGACAGCTCTGTTCTGAGCAGTTCACATATAGTCATTTATTCATTCCTGATTACAACCCCATCTTACAGATTAAGAAACTGAGTCTCGGGGAGGAGAAGTGGTTCACTGAAATTCACATCACTGTTAAGTGGAGGCGCCAGGGTAAAGCAGGCAGTCCTGCTCCTTAACCGTGCACGTCTCATTTAGGACGTACACTCACAGCCAATCATGAGTTTCAGCTGCTGGGTGTGTTCGACCTGTTCCCTAGTTTCTGGCAAAGTTAAGGCACAAACTCATCAGCCCCTGCATTCTGTTCAAAGCAGCGGCAGCTCCTGGGGAGGTTCCCAGAGGGCCATGCTGTCCAGCACAACTAGAGAGAGTGGCAGTGGGCGCTGAGGGGCATCACCAGGTAGGACAGTCATTTTGGAGGAGCCAACCCGTCCTGTCTCCCTCTCTGGTCACCTCACCCTCCTGTGCTCTGTCTTCTCCCCGCTCTGGGGGAAAAAGGGTAGTTTCCTGAGGCTTGACTCCAAGCGGCTCAGAGCAAAAGAGCCAATGATCTAATATGATGACAATGGTCAATGTATCATTTGCTCAGGGACATTATGTTTATAAGCGATCCTTAGCAAAGGCAATGCCTCACACAAAGACATGAATTTTAAGAGGAGAGTTTCTCACAGTAGCTAAGGAACTTGCCCAAGAACACAAAGTATCAGACAAGTGAGGTTTTAAACCCAGAACTGTCTCTTTGCACCTACCTAAGTTGTTTCTCAAGCAGTTACAGCCAATAAAACAAAACAACCCAAAGAAATAGTTTAAATATTGTGTAAGGCTTGGGTGTGTGTCAGAATCACCAGGCAAGTTAATAAAGAACACAGAGGCCCCGGCTCTTAAAGAAGGGCAGAGACTGGACTTTGGAATTTCTATCACGTTCCTCAAGTGATTCTGACTCACACCAAAGTTTGAGTACTGCTGATGGATGGATGAAACAATCCTGAATTTTTGGCTAATTAGCCAGTTTTTCCAGGCTGTCACCTTTTACTGTCAGGTGTAGTCCCCAGACTGTAGGGAGCCAATAAATAGTTGTTGAGTGAAAAGGTGAACGAAAGAACAAGCACATGACTGAATTAGTTAATAGAGAAGATTCATAAACCAGAGCTCCACTGAAGCCTGCCATTGCTAGATCTGGAACACAGTTTTGTCCTGTTTTCAAAGCAGCCACACAGCAAAGAGCCTGATTTTCACCCATATCAGTGAGTTACATTGATGATACGTTCAACGGGTGTCCTGTTGGAAAATACAAATGCAAAAATAAGTAGCTTTTCTTTATGCCAGCAATTACCATTTTGAAAAATGGGGAAAAAAAATCTATTCTATCCTTAATTACATCAAATATTAAGTATAATAAAATTCAAATTTAAAAAAATAATGTTTATTCCAAGTAATAACCCAAAGGAGCTTATTTATTTATTTATCGATTTATTTATTTATTTACGGAGTGCAGTGTGATAATTAGGCACGTGTATACAATGTGTAATGATCAAATCAGGGTCATCAGCGTATTCATCACCTCAAATATTTATCATTTTTTGTGTGTGTTGGGCATATTTGAAATCCTCTCTTCTAGCTATGTGAAAATGTACAATAAGTTATTAGTTGTAGTCACCCAGCAGTGCTATAGACCCTAGAACTTATTCCTCCTGTCATTGTAATTTTGTACCTGTTGACCAATCTCTCCGTATCCCCCCTCTCCTCTCCCCTTCCCAGTTTCTAGTAACCACTATTCTACTCTCTACTTCTATGATATCAACTTCTTTAGCTCTCATGCATGAGTGAGAAAATGAGGTATTTATCTTTATGTGTCTGGCTTATTTCACTTAACTAATGTCTTCCAGGCTCATTTATGCTGCTACAAATGATAGGAGTTTGTTCTTTTTTATTGCTAAATAGTATTTCGTTGTGTATATGTGCCACATTTTCTTTGTACATTTGTTTGGTGACTGACACTTGGGTTGATCCCACATCTTGGCTATTGTGAGTAGCGCTGCAATAGACGTGGGGGTGCAGATGTCTCTTTGACATACTGACTTCCTTTCCTTTGGATGAATGCCTAGTAGTGGGATTGCTGAATCACACTGTAGTTCTATTTTTAGTTGTTTAAGGAACCTCCACACTGTTTTCCACAGTGGTTGCACTAATTTACAGTCTCATGAACAATGTAGGAGGGTCCCCCTTTCTCTACCTCCTTGCCAGCATTTGTTATTTTTTGTCTTTTTTTTTAATAATAGCCATTCTAACTGTAGTGAGGTGATATCTCATTGTAATTTTGATTTGCATTTCCCTGATGATTAGTGATGCTGAGAAGTTTTTCATATATACGTTGGCCATTTGTAGTCTTTTTTGAGAAATGTCTATTCAGATCATTTGCCCATTTTTAAATATGATTATTTGTTTTTTGCTGTTGAGTTGTTTGAGTTCCTTGCATATTTTAGATATTGATTCTTTGTCAGATGAATAGTTTGCAAGTATTTTCTCCCATTCTGCAGGTTGTCTCCCAAAGGAGCTTCCTTGAAGTTTGACAAAATAGTTCTAAATTTCATCCAAAAGAATGGTCAAGAAGATATTTTAAAAAGCAAAATAATGTGGGAAGACTTTTACTATTATATGATAAAATACATTATAAAGTGACTATAGTTTAAGAGTGTGGGGTTGGAGCCAACATTTACAAAGAAATGAATGAAAAAGAAGAGATACTCACCAAAACAAATTCACTTACATATAAGTGATTAATATATGATAAATATGTAGTTCAGATTTATTTTTTAATAAATGACACTGGTATTGCAATCTATAAACTATTTTTAGAAAGAAAGGAAAAAAACAATGTGAAAATGAATTAATAAACCATAGTGTCTGCTTTTTAGCACAGGACTCCCCCATTGGGTAAACCTGAAAGCTGCTCCCACCTTGTTCACCTGGAGAGGAGGTCAGCAGTATAGTGAACTCTGGGTCTGTACCTGAGGAAGCTCGGCTCTAGCCCCAGCACCACTGCTTCATTGGCTAAGCTGATACTGGCTGAGCCACCTGGCTAAGCAAAAGGGTGTGTTACTGGATCGCCTGTGTCCTTGTCTGTAAAGCACGGACAGTACCAGTGCCAGCCTCATGGGTTATTGTGTGTACTAATGCAATGGTATTGCATGTTCCTGGCAGATAGTAAACTCTCACAAAATGCTACCAAGGCCCCCAAGCTTTCATGTTTCATCATGCTTTCAAAGAGTTTGCTCTTACAGTGTTTGTGAGATGCACATGCACACCCAGGTGTTGGATTCTGCATAACAGCAATGCCTCATCCAGGGGTTTGTGCAGGTGGCACGGCAGGGACTTGGCTCCAGACCCTGGAATGGCAACAGATGAGCTGGATTTCACTTTGGAAATAAATTCACTTTTCAATTATAGCACTTTCTCCAGACATCAGCCTAAACATGGAGTGGGACAAACACTTCCATTTTAAGGCCATAATTAGAAACTTTGGTCCTGAAACCCCATCATAACTCTTCTCTAAAATTGCAGTGTACTCACCATCTAAAAATACGCAGCTCAGTTTGATCATGCTGTGAAAATGCCACTTGTATTGACCATAAAAGTAGCAACATGGGGAGAACTCTTAAGTTGAGCTGGTGATGCCCAGGGCTCCAGGACAGAGTATGGGGGGTCGTCCTCCTCTAGCTGAGCTCGGGTGAAATCTGCTTACATTATTTGGCAACAAGTCTGAATGAATCTTTTCTTTCTCTTTTTTCTTTTTTTCTTAAGAAAAAAAAAGTGGTGGCATGTTATGAAATGCATGCTTATGTGCCCTTCAAATTTATTTCTTGAAAGACCAACCCCCAGTAGGATGGTATAAGAGTTGGTGGCTTTGGGAGGTAATTAGACCATGAGGGTATAGCCTTCATGATGAGATTAATGCCCTTCTAAGAATAGACAAGAGACAGGGTGCTTTTTCACTCTCTTCTCCCTGCCATGTGAAGGTATGGCAAGAAAGTAGCCATGTGTAAACCAGAATCCATGCTGGCACCCTGATTTCCAACTTCCAGCCTCCAGAAGTGTGAGAAATAAATACTTATTATTTAAGCTGCCCAGGCTATGGTATTCTGTTACAGCAGCCTGAGCCAACTAAGATATGTCAGGATGTCAAAGACAGGTTTGAGATAACAATTACAAGCTTCGCCATATAGCTAAGAGCACAGTGCTATCAAAGGCAAAGATCCTTTCATACCTGGAGATGTTCTGGAAAGAATGCTCAGCTACCTAGGAAACTCAGAGGGAATGGAAAGAGTGTTGATTTAGAGCCAAGGGATCTGATTCTGCTCTGACTTGATCACTTTGCAGAGCCCAGTTTTTGATAAAGTCACACAACCTTTCTGAGCTTTGGACTCCTGATTTGTGAAGGGGGCACTTAGGGCCCCTCCCCCACCCCTCATGTGGGGTGCTGTGGGGATCAGTGTGGTGATGAAGTGAACAGGCTTTGTAAACCGTAAGTGTCCTGCTAGCACAAAGTAAATGCTGACAAATATTTATTAAAAGGATAAACTATTGTAATCTTATGGGGGAAAAAGACAAAAGCAAAAGGAAGAAAAGAAAGAGAGAAAGAAAGAAGAAAGGGATTTTCTCCATTAACTATCAGTCATGTCTCCACTGAACATCTCTCTAGAACCAGAGCTCCTAAGTGACCGTGGAAGCCTGTATTGGGAGGCAGCATTTTAGCCCCTTTAATGTAATTTGTGGACAGTCTAATACACCCATTGACCCGACTCACAGTCCTTTCTTTATAGTGGAACCTTAAGCTTACTGTTGAGGATTCCCTGTCCTCACAGGGACACATGGCCTGGCTCTGGCCATGGCCTTTGCACCAAATGAGATGAGTTCCACTAGACCCTCACCTCTGCCCAAGCCATCTCTCTGCCTGCTACACCTGTGTCTCCTGCCCTTGTGCTGGGACAGCCGTGTCTTATGTACATGACTGGGGAGGCAGCACCGGTGAGCAATCAAAGGGCACATCTCCATAGGTACAAAGAACCAGCTTCAATCTCGTTCATCCTCTTAGGAAGGGTGTGCTCAGGCAAGTCACTTTAACCTCTCCGTGCCTCATTTTCTTCATCTTTGAAAGAGGATGTCTTAGATGGGGTTTTCCAGGAAGTGGACTCTGAGATGCAGATTCTTATGCTGGAAGTTCAGTGCAGAGCACCCAGGGGATCAGCGCCTGTAGGGAAGAGAGGAGCAAGTGTGGCCAAGGAAGAAGAGCTTCCATGCAAATCAGACGATGGCCCCACTGATCCCCCCGTGAGCCCTGAAACTGGGCTGACTCTTCAGAGAGGTCCTATCTTAGGGCCAGGGCACCGGGCCTTTGTCTACCACATAGACTGGTTTTCAGGTTCAGGCTATCCCTGGGGAGAGGAGGCAGCTCTCTTAAACCAAGGGCAATTTCTGGAGAGGGACTCAGTTGGAGGCCACCAGTCACCAACTTCCCACCAGTTAGGGAAATGAGAGCCTTGGTCCTGAGGGGGTCCTGGACAGCACACCACAGTGTCCACTAAAGAGAGCAATGGGCCTGGGAGGATTAAAGGATGCAGTGTCTATGAAGACCTAAGCACAGTACCGCATGGTAAACCTGCTAAGGCTGCTATCCTTATTACCTAGTATTATTCCAACCACTGCTTGGTAGCAGCTGCATTACAATGTTTCCTGTCTTCTCAAATTCTCTCCCATTCTATGAGCTGCTTAATAGTAACAGCCATGCTTTTTTGTTGTTTGTTTTGTCTTATTTTTCACCCTTATATTCCTAGGCTCGATCACAGAGATTGGCTCATAGAAAACTTATAAGATCACTGGAGAGTGAAGATCATGAGAAGGATGCCCCAGGGGCTGCCTTTGGGGACATTGGGTAGTGCTCCACTGTCTTCATTATGCACTAGATGATAAAAGTATATGACTGTCCCCTGCTTTCTCTCCTAGTCTCTCTGGACTCATGGCAGTCCCTGGCCCTCTCTTCAGTAGTTGTCGATTCATCTATCAGGAAATTTGATGTTGCCCATGTCAGCACTGCTGCCACTAGCAACTTCTCTGCTGCCCGAGACCTATGCTTGTTGGGTAAGAGAATTTCCATCCTCCAGATAGGTGGGACAGGGCCTCACACAAGTGCTGCTTAAGATTCTGACCTCAGAAACCCCATGAGACCCCAGGGTAACCTGGGGTGCCTGGCAGGAAGGAATTAACCTGGGAAAGAAGACCTGGGTGGGCTGTCCTCATTCCCCACAGGACAGCCCATAGTCAAGGTCTCCAAGAGGATAAGCTAGCCAGCACATGAAGGACATTAAAATAGGTCAGAGGAAGATCAGAAGAATCTAGCAAGTTAGTCTGAGGCAGAAGAAATACATGGATGCTCTGACAGTCATCCTCAGATAACACGTGGGCCATATGGTGAGGAGATACATTTGTTCTGGCCAGAAAGAAAGAAAGATGCTCATGGGGCAAAGCTAAGAACTGTAGGTAAAACTCAAACTTAAATAGACATTTTTCAGTGCAATTTAAAGAACTTTCTAATAGGCAAAGCTGTCCATAAATGCATAATTCTTTTAGAGAGTTTCCAGTCATTGGTGTTATTTAAACAAAAGCTAGTGACCACTTGATAGGAATGTTCTACAAAGATTTTCAACTTCTGAAAGAGGCTGGCATCAGATAACATTCACACCCCTCCAAGATTCTGAACCTCTCTAAGATTCCATGAATTCCGTGAATCTTCTCCCTTACAAGGTTAGAAAATAATGAGCACAAAGACCTGTGTACCTTACAGACTGGGCCACCATGCACAGATGTACAAGTTGTGCACTGCACATTCTGCGTGGTGCCATTCACAGAGACTGGGCTATGAATAGGGCCTTTAAGCCGTGCACACTTTGTCCAATCAAATGAAGCAGCACTATTTCAGAGCTATTCTTAGTATTGAATACCATGAAATAGTTTAAATTGTCTAGTGCAGTACCTGGCATACATGGGAAAGGATATGGCCCTTGGTAGAACATGGTGGGTATGATGCTGGCTTGGGAGACAATGGAGGGAGGCAGAAGGAGACAAGGTTAAAGAGGAAGGCAAGGGCTGCAGTATGGAGAACCTTGTCTGGTATGACTTAATCCTTAATCCTGTGGACAGCCATGGAGGTATTTTAAGCAGGGAAATGACAAGAGCACATTTATTGATTAAATAAACAAAATGGATAGATAGACTCATGGATGCATAGATGGAGGGTGCATGGGTGAACGGATGGATAGATAGACTCATGGATGCATGGATGGAGGATGCATGGGTGAATGGATGGATAGATAGACTCATGGATGCATGGATGGAGGATGCATGGGTGAACGGATGGATAGATAGACTCATGGATGCATGGATGGAGGATGCATGGGTGAATGGATGGATAGATAGACTCATGGATGCATGGATGGAGGATGCATGGGTGAACGGATGGATAGATAGACTCATGGATGCATGGATGGAGGATGCATGGGTGAATGGATGGATAGATAGACTCATGGATGCATGGAGTGAGGATGCATGAGTGAATGGATGGATAGATAGACTCATGGATGCATGGATGGAGGATGCATGGGTGAACGGATGGATAGATAGACTCATGGATGCATGGATGGAGGATGTATGAGTGAATGGATGGATAGATAGACTCATGGATGCATGGATGGAGGATGCATGGGTGACCGGATGGATAGATAGACTCATGGATGCATGATTGGATGGAAGGACGGATGAGTGAATGGATGGATGGTGGGTGGATGAATAGATAGATGAATGGAAGGATGTGTAGATGGATGGATGGATGAATGAATAGATGCATGGATAGATGGATAGTTCATGTATGCACGATTGGATAGAAGGATGGATGAGTAGATGGATGGATGGATGCATGGAATGACATAACATCTCTGAGGCCCAAGCCTCACTCTTCTCCTGCTTCTGCACAGAATGTTCCCGTCACCAGGCCTGCATCGTCACCACTCTGCAGACTCGACCTGGGGCTGTGAGGTGTGTGTTCTATGCTGACACCCAGAGCTGCACACATAGCCTGCAGGGCCAGAACTGCCAACTTCTGCTCCGTGAAGAGGCCACCCACATCTACCGGAAGCCAGGTAAGCCCAGTTCTGTGCCTTTGTGGCCATTCCTGATAAACTAGGTATGTCTGGAAGGGACCATTTAAGCACGTGGTGACTTGGTGGAAGTGGCTTTTGAGATACTTAAGGGAAAGTTGGCCAAAGTTATCCTGAGCTGGTGTGGATTGAAGGAAGGTAGGAAAAACTACTTATGTATCACTTTTCTTCATTTATTACTTTGAGTGATGGAAGCCATCTTGGCCTTTGAGTTTCTTAGTAAAATAATTAAATAGGCCACTTTTGTTAGTTTTGTAGTTTAGAAAGTTCTTTCACATGCCTTATTTCATTTCATTCTCACACTAATTCTGTGAGGTGGCAGGAAAGGGGCTTTATCCCCATCTTAGAGATTAGGAGATTGTAGCCCAGAGAAGTTAACTTACTTCTCTGATTTCACGCAGCTAGTGATGACACAGGGGGACGTGCAGCCAGATCTCCTATCTTGAGATTTGATCCTCTCCCACAAACCCACACTGCCTAATGAGCACATCATAAGCACTTTGAGGAGAGAAGCTGTTCCTGGCTGAGTTCAATTTAAAAACATATGTGCCAGACATTGTGTCACGTGCTGGGGATACAGGGGTGAAACAGACAAGGGAAGAGTGGCTTATAAATTCATCCCTAAGTAAAACTGGTAAGAGCTGTAAACTGGGAGTTGAGGAAACAGCTCCCCCATTAGATGTGTTGATTGGATAAACTTAACGACTGTGAAGGTTTTGGCTACCTCTGCCATCTTGTCCCCAAGAGCAGGAGTCACAAATTTTCTTTGTAGAGGGCCAGATGATAAATATTTAGGCTCTACAGCCATTCATTTCTTATAGAAATAACCAATATGTAAACTAATGGTCAGGACTGTGTTCCAGTAAAACTTTATTTACAACACCAGGTAGCAGCTGGATTTGGCCCCATCTCTGTCCTAAAGCATCGACAGTCCTTCAGTTCTGTCTTGATGCCATTGACACCATCCTCTTCTGCCCCCTCCTCTACCTAAGCCTTCAGACTACCAGAGTGTCTTCCAGACCCAGCAATGCTTGGATTCCTCAGTGCTGAAGTTTTAGATGTTCAGTCTCAAGTCGTGTCTTCTGTCTGGACATTTATATCACTTAGTCAAGCCAGATAGAGTTTAACAGAGCATTTCACCAATAGTGTAGCTAATCTGTGCAGTAGTGCTGCTGAGAAATGCCTTCCTTAATGTTGAGGTTTGAGTTCTGAAACACAAATTAGGTTGTTTCTTTGTTAATTCAGTGTGACTAAACCTCCATGTGAAAGGCTCACTTCCGAAAGAAGGTGGATGCACATGTGTGTCTATGTAGACATTATTTATTTGCAAATAATGTACATGCCCATAGATAATTTTCTTAACCCAGGTAGTCACATGGCCTAAATATGTGGGCATTCTGGAAAGAATCCACCATTTCTGCAAAAGAATTTAAAAGGGAGAACTGCACATCTAATGTTTTTCCCATGTTTGATTTCATTTAGTTTGGGATTTAGTGGGCAGCCTCCGAAGGGAGGATTAAATACCACTGTCCATGAGAAAGCAGACTTGCATTCCCTCGAAATTCTTTAGCTTTTGTGTTTTCTGGCTTTGCTCCTGCGTGCAGATGATGCCACGTTCATAAAGTGTGGCTCATTCCTGCAAAGCAAAAGAAGGTTCTGCCACTTCGGCAGCCACAATCTTGAATGCTTGACTGAGACCCTTTCATTTATGATTGTAACAGGAAATCCTGTGAGAAGGAACTGTAGGGGTGAGATCAGTCATGATTTGTGTTGAGGCCAGATATAAAAACAACAGCTAATTCTTTCCATCCTGAGTTTCCATTTCGACTTCTAATTTATACTCCAATATTTCTGCAAGAGAGAAGGATTTATTCACTCCTTTCTTTTTTCTTCTTTTCTGTCTTTCTTTCTCTTCCTGCCTTCCTTGCTTCCACCCTCCCTCCTTCTTTCTATTCTTTCCTTTCTTCCTCCCACTCATTCATTCATTCATTTACTCATGTGTTGAACTCCTGCCATTTGCACTGGGTTTGGAACATTACAGGTATTGCTATTTATTACGACATTGTTGTGCTGTAGGAGCTGCTATTATTTATCTCACAAGTGAGAAAATTGAGGGTCAGAAAGATTACAAAGCTTTCCCAATAAGCAGCTGTTCCATAATGTAAAACACAGTTCTGCTTGACTCCTCAGACCATCTATTGGTTCTACCTCAGTGGCCTGGAAATCATGAACAGACATCACACCAGGGTTTCTCAACCTCAGAACCCACTGACATTTGGGGATGGGGAATTCTTTGTTGTGAGAAGGCTGTGCTGTCTACTGTAGGCTGTTTAGCAGCATCCTTGGTCTCTCCCACTAGATGCCAGTAGCATCTCTCCTGCACCCTTGTGACAACTAAAAATGTCTCCAGACAAGGTCGAATGTCCTTGGAGACAAAAATCACTTCCAGCTGAGAACCACTGCATGTTATCAAGTTTTTAAGGACTGGATAGACTTCTGCCTGTCTGCCTTTTTCCCCCATGCTTGTTTAGTCACAACTACAACATATATATTTTTATAGAAGGAGCTGCAGAGAAAGCAGAAAGGCTTTGTCTTTCAATAGCTGAGAGTGGAGTGGAACAGACCAAACACACCTGTTAGAAATTATAAGGGACTTCTTTTTCTCACACACACACACACACACACACACACACACACCCCGTGCATCTCTTCAAGAGTGTTTATTTATTGTTTCCTTTGAACAAGGCCCTAAATTTAGTGGGGAATCAGACACAGGCCTGTCTCAAGTCTCTGAAGACATGGAACTGAGCCCAGACTCAACAGAAGTTTATTGAACCAACGAATGAGTGAAAGAAAATGTAGTAGACGAAATAAGATAGGGCTGCAGAGAAGCTGATAAATGTGGCTTGAGATAGTATTACAAGCAGGGAAATGGGAGCAGTTTTGGACACTGAGCAGGATGGCCTGAGGCACAGTCTTGACCTTCTGGACGAGGTGGGAATTGGGTGTGTGGAGGAGGGTCTCTCAGGTAAGGGCACCTGTGGCCACAGGGGCAGAGAGGGCAAAGCTCTCAACGGGCCCCTGACCCTGTAAGAATGGGAGCGTGGTCAGAGTTGAGATCCAGAGAGGTGCGGCTTTCAACCCTGCCTCACCTTGTCGTCCTGGCAGAATGCCCACCTCTGCCCCTAACCTATTTCCTCACCAGTGGAATGTAAACATAGACCTGCAATCCCTTTGCTACAATTCTGCAATCCAAAAGTTTAGAAGTCAATTTATTTTTGTAAGTTTGCAGCAAATTCACTTGGTGGCAAAAATCTGAGCTGAAGTGACTGAAGAAATTATATACTTTATTCATCCTTCTTAGTGTGAATAATCCATACATTTCATCACAGAAATAATTGATGCCCTTGATGATGGGGCTCTACTCGGAGGACTGCAGATTGTTCACTGCATGGTTCTCATTCTTCTTCAAGGCCCGGGGTGCTGGGTAGGGGACGTGGGCTTGGGGTCGCATCTGCCTTTCATCCGACTGGGAAGAACCCAGGAGATCATGTACAGAAGGGATTAGCAATGCCCTTTGCACATATTTGGGGCCTAATGAAGATCAGCTGTCTTTGCTATTGATAGTTTTTGTTGTTGTTGTTCACACTGTAAACTAACTAGACTTAAGCCATGGGGGTCTGAATGAATTACTGACATTTTCAAGGTACAAAAAGAAGTGGTTTTTATTCTCTTGCTTGAGCACATTCAGAACATCAGGGAGTAGAGTACTCACTGTGGCCTCCCCTTCTCCCCTCCCCTTCCTTCCCAGCAGGCATCCCTCTGCTTGGCTTTGAGGCATCTGCACCCTCTGTGACCATTGTCCCCCATGGCCGGCTGCTGGGCAGATCTCAAGCCATACAGGTGGGCACTTTGTGGAGGCAAGTGGACCAGTTCCTTGGAGTTCCATATGCCACCCCACCCCTGGAAGAAAGCCGCTTCCAGGCACCAGGACCCTTGGACTGGACAGGCTCCTGGGATGCCAGCAAGCCAAGGTATGGGCTGAGAAGAGAACATTCTGGTGAGCGCCCAGAGAAGCCTTCTCCTGTGGGGGTGGTGATGCATTAGCTAAGGTAGTGTTAAGTGCTATAGCAGGAAACCCCTACATATCAGTGGCTTAACTGTTTTGCTCGTGTAAAGTCCACCTGGTGATGGAGGGACTTGTGTGTTCTGCTCCATGTAGTGATTCAGGGACCCAGGCTGATAGAAGCTCTGCCTTCTTCAGCAGAAATCTTCAGAGGTTGCCCTGGACATTGCATCTAGGAAACAGAGGATGTGGAAAAATATGCAGGGGAGGTTCCTATGGGCTGAGCCTGGAGGTGGCGTACATATGTCACTTGCACCAGTATCGCAGCAGCCAATCTCAGCCTCCTGGCCACATCTGCATTTAATGGGGCTGGCAAATTTAGCATTAAAGGAAAAGTAAATGAGCTAATGAAAATATTTTAAAAGATTTTTTTCCCCAATAGGGACAATATTACAAGGAGGTTTTTTGTTTTGTTTTGTTTTGTTTTGTTTTTGACATATTGGAGAACAATTGTGATTTTTTTTTCCTAATTAAACCATATTCCGAGTGCCTGTGGAAAGAGCACCCATAACTGCTGCTCTCCCCCTCCCACCTGCCTTCCCTCCTAAAGGCATCCGCAGCCCTGTCCTCAGCAGCTGCGTCCTCCACATCCATTCCAACCCATGGCTGGCTGCTGAGCAGGTCACAGGCCCATGGGCAGATGGAGTGATGAGCTCCAGGTGCTTGACACTCCAGGAAAAGGATGATGGAGGCGTAAGCTAGAACATAATGCAGAAAGGCATGGATTGTGTGCTCCACCCCTGGGAAACGAAAAAAACAAATGTGCGCTCATTAGAGTGCGTACACGTTAGGATATACGCATCTGGCAGATGCGGTGATCGAGTCACACAGTCTTGAGTGGAAAGTGATTGGAGAGCTTGGGTCATGCTAGCCCAGGGCTGGTGAGGCATGGGTAATGAGTCAAGTCGCCTTTTGGGCAGATTACTATTATGCTGCCATGCGGCATGGTCCCTGATGTGGTCTCAGCTTCTATCCCGGGAAGTGCTCAAACTGGCACCGCGAGATTCTGCTATGGTGTTGAAAGCAGGTCAGACAGCTCATCCAGTGAAAGGTCTGCACACCTGGAGGAAGGGCTCAGGTCCTGAGCCCCATCCATTATCTCCCGTCTAGGGCCATTGGGTCAGCCCCTTCTCTCTGAGTTGGCACGTTGTCCCTGGAGAATTTTTCTCCACCAGCCAGCAGCCAGAGAGAGTGATGGCACCCTGCTATTCCTTCCATCCACTGGCCACTGCCATTTCCTGAAGCTGCCTCTTTGCCACAGAGCTGGTGGGACATCAGGCCTCTGGAACGGGCCCTGGGCTCTGGCCATGGGTGGTGGGCTGGGAGGGGAGACTGGGCAGGTCCCCTTAGTTTCTCCCAGGACTCATGTGATCTGTGTCTGCAGGGCCAGCTGCTGGCAGCCGGGCACCCAAACACCCACACCTCCCGGGGTCAGCGAGGACTGCTTGTATCTCAACGTGTTTGTCCCTCAGAATGTGGTGAGTTCAGAAGCACTTGCTATGTTTGTCCTGAAAACTCTCCCACTAGAAATCCACTGTCCCCGCAGCTGCCAGCACTGCTCACTCACCTCTCCGTGGTCTGCTTAGTTTGTGTGCCTCCGCTGCCGTCCCCAGCTGGCTCTTTGCTTCGTGGAGACCTGAATGACTGGGAGTGAGCAGAGGGACCCTGGTTCCTACGTGACCTCATCCCACCCTCTCTGTATCTTCACCCACCACACCATGCAGGGTGGACTGTTGTCCCGACTCAGTTCTTTAAGAAATGTTGATAAAGGGGCTGTGAGGGGCAGGGCACTGTTGTAGGTGGGGCCGCAATGAGCCAGAGTTGCTGCCCTCATGAGGCTGACATTTTAGTGGGAGGGGCAGAAATAAATAAGCAAGTAGATATTGAATAAGTTATGGTGTTAATAAGTACTGTGAAGAAAAATAGCAGGGTGGAGAGACAACAGGTGACCAGAGGCGTCGGTGGGGTTGTTGGGAGGTGAGGCTTGAGCAGGGCATAGGGGGAGGGTGCTGGGCCACGTGCAGGGGCGAGGGCCAGGAAGGAAGGGCTGCCGCCGCCTTGGAGAGGGCCACGGGGCCACTGGTGGGAAAGGAGCCGGATTCCAATCAGTCTGCAAAGGAGGAAACTGTTCTCCTTGTAAAGACCCCCTCCAGAGCACTTCCGTGGCGCTTTCCCTGTGGACTCTTGTTTGAGGCAGAAGAAGGATAGCTTTGGGACTGACCTGGAATCCCATTATGCTGTTTTGAAGCCTGCATCTGCCTAAGTAGCCCATTGCAGTCCTGGTGTTGAGTGTTCTTTTCTTGTTTTGTGGAGAAAGGTCAGAGTGCATGAGAGAAAAAGGAGATGATGAGTTTTAGGAAACATAGTTTCTGGTGATGCCAACCTGTTATGTGTTGATGGATCCCACCACTTCCTGGACACCTAGCTTACTAGTAGTGACACTAACTGCACCTGGGAGGTTTGGCCACAGCAAGGTGATCTGAATGAGCTTTGCAATGAGGCCACAAAAAATGCGACAGCTCTCACTGGCTGCACTAATGGAAGTGTGGGGCCTTAAATGAGGAAGATGATGGAGTTCCATTCTGCCCAGTGCTGGGCACACCACACCTGCAATGTGAATTAAGTCCTGGCTCTACCTCATTGTCCTAGAGAAGGTAACTCAAGTCTCGGTGCCCCAGTTACCTCTTCTGAAAGTGAGGAAAGAAATAGCATCTGCCATCTTAAAGTTCTTATGAGAATTAAAGAAAACAATGCGTGTTTAAGTGCTCAGTAGTGGGCCTGCCACATACTAACTAATCAAGTAGTGAGAGAGACATTGGAAATGGCAGTGGAGTTGGAGTTGTTTGAGTGGGAGAGTGAGCAGGATTGAGACGACTCCTAAAGGGACGAGAGTCATTCAGCCTAGAAGAGAAAAGAAACACATGGACAATGTAGGAGCTACCCGGCAACATGGAAGGGGTTGCAGGAGGAAGGGAAAGGGAAGGAAGAGACCATCTCTGGAGGCTTCTGCCATCATTCTGCTGCATGCCCCACAGCATACGTCCTTAATCCTCATAACACCTCTAGGAGACATTATACCCATTTCACAGATGTAAAGCCCAAGGCTCAGAGAGGCTAGGTGACTTGCTTAAGATAACTCAGCTAGCGAGTGATTGCCATAGATGTGGTCAGTTGGGCCCCAGAGTGCATGGCTAGGACTAGTGAGAGGTGACCAGTGAGGATTTACTTTTGCCATAATATCAGCGAGAAGTTTGTGACAGTAGTTCACAGTTTACAGAGCACTTTTATATCTATGATTTCATCGCTCTTCACATCAACTCTCCAAGGAAGATAAATTGATAGATAAAATAAATATATAGATATGAGATATAAGTCTCCCCCTCCCCCATTTTAAAGGTGCAGGATCTGAGACTAAGAGAGGTTAAAATGACTTACTTAGGACACACAGCTGCACAGAGTGGAGGCTTGGTCCCATCTCCTGACTCCAAATCCAGGGCTCCTTCCCTTAGGGAAGTTCCCAAAGAGAGCTTTGCCATATCTGTCTAGGGCTGTTTCCCTGGCCCGACCCTGACCTTGGGGGAGGAACACTGACCTCAGCCAGGGGAGGGCCCTACAGAGGAGGGGCCAGTGTCTAGACATTTCCTTCTTGCTACCGTGGTCGCAGAGGCTGAGAACTGACAGCCATCTCTGCGTCTTGGCCTCATCGCATCAGCAGGGGCTGGCAGCAGGCCGAGCAGCCTTCTCTCTTGCTGAGGTGCTTCCCAAAAAAATCACTCTGAGCACTTTCAGGAAGGAGTATGGGATGCATTCATGACCTATCCAACATCCCAGAACAAGTGAAACCAAGACCGCTTGAGCCAGCCTTTTGCTGTGGCATTTTAAAAGGCCTCTGATTTGAAGAATTCACAGTTCCTGCGAGTGGTGACCCTGAAATGAAATGTCACAGAGAAAAGTGCCCAGGAGAGCGTGCTGGGAGGGAGATCAGAGCCAGAGTTCTGGGTTCACCCTTCCTCTCCACAGGTGTTTTAACAAGTTACTTCACCATTCTGGGCCTCTGTTTTCACACCTGTAGAATGGGCACTTATAGCCATTATAGCATCTTCCTCAGGGGTGGGAGATCTAGGGGACATTCTAGGTGTGAGCACTTAGCCCAGCACCCGCAGAGGTAGGTCGTCGGTCAGTGTTTGCTGTTAGTGAGGGGCCCTTGTGTAGGAGCATCTGTGTGTCAGAGGCCACTGCACATGCATGTAGTCAGGACCCTGGACGGTGCGTGCACCACCTGGTGACTGGCATATACCATGGCCTGGAGTCGGGCAATGGAGCCCTAGATGGAGCATAAGGTTCTCATGTAAAAGGGCCAGCCTGGGTCCAAACGCCAGCTCCACTACTACCTCCTGGCTGTGTGAGCTCAGACTAGCTATTTAATATCTGCAAGCCTCCGCTTCCTCATCTGTAAGATGGGAATAATGATAATATGCCAACTCCATAGAGCTGTGTGAGGACTAAGTGAATAACGTGTAGTGAGGACACTGCCTGGCCCAGAGTAAGTGCTTGAAACACCATAGCCGTGTGTTACCAAGTGGGGTCTCAGTCACAGAGTGGCCAACTGGTAGGAGTCACTGAGGACCCAAACCGCTCTTCTGGAATACACTGTGGGCCAGAACCGGGGTGCTGGGGGACTGCACGGCACCCTGGGGCAGGCTCAGGTCTGCAGTGAGCCGCCACTCCTGCCGCTTGCTCAAATGCAGTGCAGGCAAAGTGTCTTCACTTTTTGTGACTCTCAGTTTCCTTGTCTGTAAAATGGGGTTTAATAGTTTGCTCAGGCTGCTGTAACGAAATATCACAGACTGCGTGGCTTGAACAAGAACAGAAATCAATTCTAGAGGCAGAAGTGTGAGATCAAGGTGTGGGCAGGGTTGGTTCTTTCTGAGGCCTCCCTCTTTCCCTGCCTTGTAGATGCCGTCTCCTCCCATGCCAGCACATGGTCTTCCCTCTGCACACGTCTGTGTCCTAATTCCCCCCTCTTATAATGACATCAGTCATATTGGATTAGGACCCACACATATGACCTCGTTCTACCTTAACTGCCTCTTTAGGCCCTATCTCCACATACACTCACATCTGAGGTACTGGGGGCTTGGGCTTCAATGTATGGATTTGGGGGCACGGTGCAGCCCATTACACGGTGCTAGGTGTGTCTACAGGGCAGAGTTGACAGGAGGAGGTGTATATGGGCTCAGCTGGCTCCTAGCCTGGGAAAGTTGTCCTTGCCCAGCTCTTGTGGGTAAAATTAACAGGCCGACCTCTAATCCCCACATTTCTCCAATCCCCGCAGGCCCCCAATGCGTCCGTGCTGGTGTTCTTCCACAATGCCATGGCGGGGGAGGGGAGTGAAGGGCGGCTGGCAATCGATGGCTCCCTCCTGGCGGCTGTTGGCAACCTCATCGTGGTCACTGCCGGCTTCCGAGTGGGCGTCTTCGGCTTCCTGAGCTCCGGTGAGTTGCTGGCCTTGATGGGGCTGCTCGCCCTGAGCCGAGACTCGCCCTCTGTGTATATTCAGCCCTTTCTTCCCGAAGCCCCACACCTCGCTGCCTCTGCTGCTCCTAGAGCCCAGTGAGGCACCTGGTGGAAATTCTAGCACATTCATGAGACCCTCCAGCAATGCTGGTACCCGTACATGAGAATAACAGTTGCCATTTGTGAAAACGTACTATGTGTCTGAAGCTGTTCCAAGTACATCACATGGTTTATCTTGTGATGTGTGGGTGTGTGCATGAGGAAATTGAAGCCCAAGGAGGTGAGAAACTGGCTCAAGGTCATATGGTGAGGAGTAGAGCCAGGACTCACCAGGGGTTGACTTGCCCTGGACATCTCTGAGGAATGGACTGTAGCTCTTCTGTCCCAGGGAAGCCATCGGACTCCGAGTGAGGGCTGTATCAATAAAATGTTCCTGCTGCCCTTTAATTCTGGCCTCACTTGTGAACATGGGCCTGTCCCCCATCCAGGCACAAACCTGTTTATCACCCTGGCTATGCTACGCTCTCTGTTCTCCCCACCAACCACCAGGGCAGAATTGAGCCCTGGACCAACCCAAACCTGCTCCATCCACATCTTCTTCTCCATCTCCAGCCACCAGCAACAGTGGGGGAGGCATCAGGTTGCGGTGGCAGAGGGTAGACGCACTGGCCTTGGAACCTGAAGAGTCAAGGGCAGCTTTGCCACTCACTGGTTCTGTGACCTCTGACAAAACCCTTCCTTTCTCCCAATCTCTTGGTTTTCTCCTCTGTAAAATGGGGTGATTTTACTCAATTTTCAAAGTTACTGTGAGGCTCCACTCTTACATGTCAAGGGGTTTTAGATACTGCAGTGGGTTATACAAGTCTCTGACTGTGACTTGCAAAGACTGAGCTTCATCTCTGTTTTGCAAAGATCTCATATAAGACCTAGAATGTCTTACGTGCTGAGTATGGACGGGCGGGCGGGAGTTAGGATGGCCAGAATGACGAAATGGACTGGGACGTACACGAGTGGGGTGGGCATCTGGCATGAGCAGAAATGCAAGGGTGCTGAGGAATGAGGGCCAGATGGACCATGTGGCGTGAGGCCTTGACAGTCACAAAGAAGATTCTAGGCCCAGTAACAAACAAGATGATTCTTGGCCTATGAAATTGGCAACAAGTTAAGGCAAAATACAACCAGATGCCAATGTGGGAGACACAGATGATAAACAGATCTCAGATTTTTCTTTAGGAGGAACGCGGTCCACTGGGAACCTAAGAATATATGCAGCTTCCTCTTTTCTGGCTCTCCATTCTCTGTCTGAGAGACCTGGGGTCCCTCATGTGGCCCTTCCAAACCCCAGTTTTCTTACCAGTAAAATAAGGGAGTTGTCCTCACCCTCTCGCACGTGTATATGTCGGTGAGAAGTCAATGTGCTGGCTGGGGTCTTGTGGAAGCTTTTTGTTGAGTGTAAAGAATTATTCACATGTGAATTTATTTTCTTCTTCAAAGAGGGAAAACTCCTTGCCTGGGTTTTCTTTCCTCTTTTCAAATGCAAGACGGACAATAATTTGTTAAGTCAGTAGCTCCTTCCTCTGAAGAGGCGGGTGAAAGTCAGGACTCGTCCTGCCGAGCTGTGGGCCGCGGAGCGTTTCCCAGACATGGCTGAGTTTTTGGCTCGGAGCATTTCTAAACAGAAGAGAACGAGTTTCCATATGTCGTCTGTCTGCGAGGGGGTGGGCCTCTGTGATTTCACGGAGCATAATCTGGTTGAGAATTCATGTGCTTCTGGAGAGGCAATCTCTCATTTTGGCTGCCAGCGGGGGCAGCATGTGGGGAGGCGACAGAAGTTTCCAGAACACCCAACCGCTCTCATTTCTGACTTGCACCAATGCTGCCTGTTCATTTTACTCAAAGGAAAGACTGTCAACAAGAGAGGAGAGTCGCACTTACCGAGCACTTCTCTTTACCAGATATGTCGCCTGGTTTACCTCGTTTAGCTCTCACGGCAGCTCTGCGGGGCCTGGATCGAGTGACCAACTCACAGTGGGAACACTGAGGCTCAGGCAGGCTAAGCAACTTTGTTACCCACGGTCACAAATGACATACTGGGTGTCAAACTCTGTTGGTCAAACAGCAGCAACAAGAAGTAACGTGTTACAGCTTGTCCCTCAAATGTCCAGAAGCGCCTTTTTGGTTCTTCCTCCAGTTGTACAGGGCAGGACCCGTCCTTTGCGTTCATGCAGGCACAGGTGGTTTTCTTTGTTTCATTTACTAGACCTCCTGGCATGTCCCACGTTTCGGAGCTTTTGGTTCTCTTTCACTGCTGCTCCAACAGGTCAGCCTAGCGGGGAGCAAAGACGTTATTGTCCTCATCAAGCCAATCAGGAAACTGAGGCATAGAGACAGTGGCAGTGGGTGGGGAGAGCAGAGCTACGGTGCAGACCCAGGCCTCCTAACTACACATGAGCCTGTCTCCCACCTGCCACGAGCAAATTCGGTGACAAGGCTCTGCACTGGATAGAAGCCAACAGGAAGCAGGTGCTCACCACCTGAAAGGACACTCCTGGAAGGAGAATGCGCAGGCCTTTGATCTCAGTTAATCCCCCCAATAAACCTACAACACAGACACAACCATCCCCTTTTTCATTAAAAAAATAATAAAATAGATTTTATTATTTGGAGTAGTTTTAAGTTTACAGAAAAGTTGAGCAGTAAGTAGAGAGTTCCCATACACGCCCCTTCCCCCACCCTCAGTTTTCCCATTATTAACATGATGCTTTGGTGTTAATGGCACATTTGGTGTTATGGCACATTTGTTACAATTGATGTACCAATCTTGGTACATCATTGTTCACTAAAGTCCATAGTTTACATTAGGGTTCACTCTTTGCATTGGACGTTCTATAGGTTTTGCCAAGTGCATATGGCATAGATCCACTGTCATGGTATCATACAGAATAGTTTTATTGCCCTACAACTTTCTGTGCTCCATCCAGTAATCCCCCCCTTTTCCATTTTATTTTTATTTATTTATTTCTTGGGGGCTGGCCAGTATGGGGTTCCAAACCCCTGACCTTGGTGCTACAAGGCTGCACTCTAACCAACTGAGCTAACCGACCAGCACCCCCCCTCCTTTTTCCATAGTTTTATTTTTTATTTTTATTTTTTTATTTTTTTGTCCTTTTTGAGACCAGCTGCACCGTGCTCAGCCAGTGAGCGCTGTGAGCGCACCGGTCATCCCTATATAGGATCTGAACCTGTGGCGGGAGCGCTGCTGCGCTCCCAGCGCCGCACTCTCCCGAGTGCGCCACGGACTTGGCCCCATAGTTTTAAATAGTTGAAAACTGAAGTTCAGAACATATGTCTGCAAAGAGCTGGCTTCTATGAGTGTCAGCCTCAGCCTTGGGGCCTGCAGGGAGCATAGGCTTTGCCTCTGAACAGGACAGGGTCTGAGAGCTGCTCCATTGCTCTGTGGGGTGGGGGCTCTGGGCAGTTCTTGTTCTCTGCATCCTGTCGCAGACTGCCCATCTGTCAACAGAAGATGTCAAGACCATGGGGTGGTTTACATGAGATGAAGTGTGTGAAAAGCAAGCCCCAGGACCTTGCCTGGCACCTAGAAGGGCCCACACCTGTTAATTCCCCCCTTTTCTCCCTAGACAGGGGCTCTTTTAAGGCAGGGCTGTGTCATCGACATTTCCCAGCCCAGCCTCTGATCACAGCAGCTGCAGCCTCTGCCATTTACTGTGTCAGGCTGAGTAGTCACTCTGTGTACATCATCTACCTTAATAGATGTGTGCGGCATCTGCTGTTGTATCCCTGCACAAAAATGATCCTCTGAGAGCCCCAGACTCTAGAGGCACTTTTCAAAAGAGACAAGAGAAAGATGAAAACAGAAGCTTGTGCCAGTCCTGAGGCAGATGAGACAATCTCCTGCTCTCTGCTGAGAAAAGGTGAACCAAGCCCAGTATTTAAAGGGAGCCATGGTTCCTTTGAAATGAGCAGTTGGAAAGAAAGCAAGGGGATTAGTGGTGGGCTGGGGAGCCATTTCCTCAAGCCTGGATCCTGGAGGCAGGTCAGACCCCTGGGGCATCCAGTGCCCAGTGATTGTCCTGCTCTCTGGCGAAGCAGGCAGTGAGGGGAACTGGGTGTGGCTTGCAGGGACAGAGGAGGAGAGAGTGGACAAGGGACCTGCAGGCCCTCCACAGGGCATGGGAACAGAGCAAGTGTGCTTTGCCAGGGAGCCAGACAGAGGCCCTGCTGCCACCAGTAACCACGTGCTGCATGACCTCATCATTCCTGCGGCACTCGGAGGCTCGCTGAGAGGGTCTGCTACCCTCTCTAACTAGGAGAACAGACAGAATCCTGCCCCAGCAGGCACCTCATCACAGGTGCTATTTCTGCTGCCCTTCTAAGAGCATCGTGAGATAATGTTGGGACCTAAACATTCTATTTTATCAAAAAATAAATCAAAGTGCTTTATGCCAGGCATTGTTCTGTTCCCTTCACAAATTTAACTAATTTAATCATCATAACAACACACAAGCAGAGGTAACTTGTGCAGGGCTTCACGCGGCTAGTTTGTGGTGGAGCGGTGACTGCGGCCGGCTGGTCTGGCTCCACATCCACACTCTGTGCTACCTCTCACTGATGTTCATTGACAAGACTGGGATGAAAACCTACTGTGGGCCCAGAGCTGTGCTAAGGGACTAATGTTGGGTCATTGAAAAAATCAAATGAGCAGGTGAGAGCCAATCAGACAATGAGGGTCAGTTGAACTTTTGCTGGGTGGTCCTGAGCAGAGGGGTAAGAGACTGGAGGTGCAGGGGCAGGCCAGGGTGGGAAGGGGTGCATAGAGAAGAGTGTTATCTCAATATCCGGAATCGGCCATGCACACTAGTCTCCTTTCCAGGCTGTACACACCTGGGCGGCTGAGAGCAGCCCCCTCTAGGTCCTGCCCCCGGGCCAAGCCATGCTGCATACCAGCAGGGCACAGCATGCATGTGTGTGGAATGGCTGAGTGAGGTGGTCCCTGAGGGTGAGCAGAAGCGGGGCTGAGCCTCACACAGACTGATCAGGCAGGCTGAGGACAAGTTGTAGAGGATTCGAAAAGCCAGGAAGGAGTTCAGACTTGATGCAATAGGAATGAGGGAGTTACAGAAGTTTTTTGAGCAATTTCGTAAGTGGAGTGCTTAAATTTCTTAATACACATCATAGATTTTCAACAAATGTTTGTTGACTTGGGTTGAATGTATTACACCTGCCCTCTAATTTAGTAAAACAGCTGCAAGAACAAAGAGTTCTGTTGTGAATTAGCATTTGAGTCCCAACTTGATTTCAAATTCACTTCTTGCATCGAAATAGACTCTTTCCCTCTCAAGTTGCAGTTTCTTCACTAGTGAAGCAAAGGGTTGGACCAGCCGATCTCAGACCGTGGCTGCTTGCTAACTGCCTTCTGCCAGGATCTTGTTTCTCTTGCTCTTTGCATTACCCAGCACAGTGATCGGCACCAGGTGAAGCCCAGTCCATGCTTGTTTGTTGGCAGAACTCTCGAACGCTTCCTAACCTCTGACCTCCAGGAGTCTGTAGACCCAGAATGTCAGCGTTGGCCCTTATTAGGTAGTGGGAAGCTGATGCTTGGGAAGTAGAGTTGGGAACATTCCCTCTCCTCATTATTGCTGGAAATGTGGGCCATGGATGACATTTC
Organism: Galeopterus variegatus; assembly: GCF_000696425.1. Lineage (NCBI taxonomy): Eukaryota > Metazoa > Chordata > Mammalia > Dermoptera > Cynocephalidae > Galeopterus > Galeopterus variegatus. The sequence continues at coordinate 175,613 of NW_007726700.1, read as the reverse complement.
CCAAATTTGCAGGACTTGATCCTGCTCAGTTAGCGCCTTGGTTTTCTGTGCTGCCTGAGACCTCAGAGGAAACAACCCATTCATCCTAACAAATGGAATATACACACAATCCAGAAATTCCGCAGTCAGGTTGTGTCAATGGCTTCACCAGACCCAGAAGATGAGAAGCATTTGAAGAAATTCTGAAAGTCTCTGCAGCTGGAAGAATAATTTGTATTATGTTGTCGTGCATTCTGAGCTGGTGTTCTCTTCAGCTTTGTGAATACCACCAGCTCGGGGAATCAAGATGCAAGATTTTTCTGTTTTTTCCTGTTTGGGAATATGGGGTCTTGGTCGATACTGAGTCCTATTAATCATAACTATGGTACATCATGGAGAAATGTGAGGACTCTGGAGCTCAGGGAGTGGTTTAGGCTTCTAACCTCCCCCTGAGAGCCATCCACACACCAGGTGGTAATGGGACCAGTGGATTCTGATGCATTTTCCCAGGGCGAAGTTGGGAAAGAAGTGTGTGAACCTCGGTTGAGACCAGCATGAAGTCTGCTGTTTCAGGGTTTGACGATGGAGGCCATTAGTGGAGTGGACTGACAAGGAGGGTCTGTTGAATTCACAGACAACCAGAAGCCCGTGTCCCAAAAAGCTAAGGAGAAGAGCATGTTTTTGCTATACATTTTTTGTGAGTGTATGAACCATTTCATCAGAAAGAAAATAATGCTGGGATTTCAACAAATATTTATGAACTCTATAAAAGAGGAAAGAGAGAAATTCAGTTGCGTGCTGTTAAAAGCATAACAGATGAGGTGCTGGGAAGGAATGGGATCCTGGCCTGGCGGTTGCCAGGGTGCCACCTGCAGTGGGGGGCGAAAGAGGGTTGAGGACTTCAACTCCTCCCCAGTGGATGGGCTGACCAGGTGCTGGAACTCAACATGGATTGCCTCTAATCTGAGCAGCTGCCCCAGCAACTGCCCTCATCTAACAGTGACAAAGCTGTGGACCAGGGAGGTGAAGGGACATGTCGAAGTTCTCCTAGCTAGCAAAGGCTATAGCCAGGATTCAAGCCTGGGTGTATATGATTCCAAAGCCTGTGTTCTTCCCACTTTCCTCATAGTCCTGACCTGTGGGGACAAGAGCCGGGGGGCCCTGGAGGAGTCTCCTGTCTGGCATGCACAGCACCATGATTGGTAAATCCGAGGTTGCAAAATCACAAAAGGTAAAAGGCCTTTTCCTTTTCTGAAGGGTCCAGTGAAGTGAGTGGCAACTGGGGGCTCCTGGACCAGGTGGCAGCTCTGACCTGGGTGCAGAACCACATCAGAGAGTTTGGTGGGGACCCTCGGCGCGTGTCCCTTTCAGCAGATCGTGGCGGAGCTGACGTGGCCAGCATCCATCTTCTCACGACCAGGGCCACCAACTCCAGACTCTTCAGGAGGGCTGTGCTGATGGTGAGTGGTGTGTTCCAGCTGCAGTCTTACTGTATGTGCTGGCCAGGGGCGGGGTTCTCCCCTGCCTCACACAACCAGTTGGTTTCAATTGCTTATATTTCTGTTATTCTTTGTCCTGTGTATGAATCCTGCTTATGGCCATCGTTGCATGAATGTGTGATTCCAGGATGCTGAAGAGCTCCTCTGACTACTCTCCACTTGCGTTTAAAGTGCTAAGAATTCTAGATGAAGTGTCTCTATTGCCCGGCAGTGCCTCATTAGGGTTTAGTGGTCTAAACCATTGATTATCTCCTCTCTCAATAAATGGAAGCAAAGAATAGAACTCAGTACTCACACTTCTACTGGATGGTCCGATGTGCCTGCTAGGTATGACAGTGATGATGATGATGATGGTGATGATGACAATAATCATGATGGAGGAAATTACCTGGTTGGCCACAGCATAAGCTCTGATGTCTATTGTTCTGTCATTGATTAACTTCTAATTTTATTGAGCATCCAATTTGTTCCAGGTGTGCTGTGCTAGGTACTGGCAATGCCATCATAAATAATATGTGCCCAAGTTCTCAGGAAGTTTGTAGTTACTGGGAGGTGGGAGACAAACTCTTAAAGTAGACATTTAAAATAGGGCCTTCGGGGGGCTCAGAGAGAAGGCCTCAGCCAAGCATGGGGGAAGGACGGAGAGTGGAGGCACACCTCCCTGGAGAGGGAGCATCTGAGCCGAGTGCGGGAGGCCTCCTGGACATTTGGCTATAGGTGGAGTCCTGGGGGACAGCGGTGTGGAAGCAGAAAAGAACCAGAATGCATTGAACAGCTTGGGTTTGACTCTGAGTGCACGGCAAGCCATCAAAGAGTTTTGTTTGTTTATTTGTTTGCTTTGTTTCATTCTACAATTTTAATCATTTTAAGCATCCAATTCGGTGGCATTAAGTACATTCCCAGTGTTGTGTAACCATCACCACTATCAATTGCCAGAAAGGTTTTCATCATCCCAAACAGAGACTCTGCACCCGTTCAACATTAACTCCCATTCTCCCCATCCCTTCAGCCCGTAGTAACCTCTATTCTACTTTCTGTTTTATGAAAAGGCCTTTTACCTTTTTGCCTATCATAGGTACCTCTTAATCATGCAAGATGTGTCCTTTCGCATCTGGCTTATTTCACTTAGCATAGTGTCTTCAAGGTTCATCCATGTTGTGGCATGTGTCAGAATTTCTTTTCTTCTTAAGGCTGAATAACATTCTATTGTGCAGATAGACCACATTTTATTTATCTGTTGATCTGTAGATGAACATTTGGGTTGTTCCCACCTTTGGGCTATTGTGATTAGTGCTGCTATGAACATGGGTGTGCCATAAAAGGTTTTTAAGCAGGTGGGAAACTTACTTAGAGCTGCCTTTTAGGAAGACTTCTCTTAGAGCTGGGTGGAGGATGGATTTAAGAGGGACAATGCTGGAGGCAGAGAAAGCAATTAGGAGACTGTAATGTGACCCAAGTTATGGAAAGATGGAGAACTGTTGAGACCAACACCATAGGCTGAATCTCTCATTGGCCTGTTAGCAGTTCTAAGGCCATGTAAATGGACCCCAGCCTTGCCCAGTCTTCCTCAGATCCAAACCTTTGATCATAAGGAGGGTAGGACAAGTGTCATTGTCTGGCTATATAGGTGATGCTAGATCAGCATTGTTACCATTCCCAACAGAAAGCAGTGCCACCTGCCACCCATCTCTCTCCTTCAACCACAGGAGCCTATGAAGTTTCTTGGAGCTAGTGCTCTGTTCTTCCTTACAGAGGCAGTTTTCTTTGCATGGGACACTTTTCTCCATCTTCCTCTTTGCCGGCCCCATTTGTCTTTTAGGGAAGCCTTCCAGACTTTTCAGTCTTGAACTTGGTCCCCTTTATCTGGCTTGTGCTGCCTAGACTTCTCCTGTGCAGCATTTATCATGATTTCTATCACTGAGGAACTTCTCTTAGTGCCAAGTCTGCTCCCTCCCAGGCTGTAAGCTCCAGCAGAGCAGGGGCCAGTGTGCCTTGCTCTCCACAGGGCCCCAAGTACCTCACAGTCCTAGGCTACTCTCAGGTGGCAAGTTAGCATATGAACGGGGGAGTGTTCCCATGTTGCCCTTGGGGGGCTCTGGGACCCCCCGGGTAGTCCAGCTCCTTCCTTCTCACCCCCTTTTTGTGTGTTGTCCATCATTTGATTCTGGTTTTCATCAGTGTCTTCCAAAGTCCATCCATTTTAGTGGCAAGAGGCTTGAGCACAAACATCTTTCAATTGCTGACATTAAAAACAGACCATCCTGCTCTGAGCTGATCCTGGAGGAATTTTTCCTGGGCCCTCTCAGCAACCAAACACTCACTAGGACCCAGAAGATGCCAAAAATACCTTCTAATAGGTGCAGAAGGCAGATTTTTCTTTCTGAGGGTTTAGGTGTTTGGGGAATTTCAAAAACTAATCTGTTTTAACAAATGACAGTGTATTTAAAAATAAACCCTCCCGTCTGTTTTAGTCATTTGGAAGCAGCTTTTACAACTGCTCCCAGCAGTCCTTGGGATGCATGTGAAATTATTTGGAATTGAGAGAACTAAAATACTTCAATATATTAGCAGTTCTTAAATGAGTTCTTTACCAACAGATGTTTAGGGAATGAATGTGAGTTGGTGATTTATTTTTGGATAAAATGTTAAGTCTCTCTGCAATTCTTGGGGCCAGAACTCTTGAAATGTCTGTTGGGAGAAACTCCTGTGATGATGATTAGTGATCTATATTTATTTAGCATGTTTAGAGCCACAAAGCATTTTCAGTATCTTATCTTATGATTTCTCACTGACTAGCACAGGTTCTTTATTTTATTTTCAATCAGGGGATAAGAAATCTGAGCCTCAGAGAGATTCAGTGTCCTGCCAAAGCACACACAGCAAAGAAGTCACTGTGTTGGGGGTTAGAACCTAAAGCCAAATTCTGCGTTTTCCCATTCTATTAGGCTGCTTTTCCAGGAACTTAGGACTCTTTCCAGGCTTCAAGGTGTAAGAGTCTAGTATCAGACAGACCTGCATTAAGATTCTGGCCTTGGATGAAACCCTTTACCTTGCATTCTTCACCTCTAAAATCAAACAAATGTGATTAATTCTATCTCCAAAGGTCTCCACATAATGTCATAATATAAGGTTTGCAAAGTATCCTGTACAACATAGGAACTCAAGAAATCCAAGTTTCCCCCTTACCTTGCCAAGGGAAAGCAACTCCAAGCAAAAGTAAGTCCTGGGATATTTCACCTGCTCTGGGGGTCAGGTTGGAGGAAGAAGAGTGACTTGTTGCAAACATGCATTGTGTGGTTCTGACCCTCACCAGATTTAAGAGAAGACAGAGAAGATTGTATCCTTTGTGTATGATTTGTGGGTCCCAGACTTTGTCCCAGTTCTGCATTCCTCAGGGTGAACTCCTGGCCTCATGAATGGGCCTCAAGCTAAATTTTCCTTTCTCCTTTCCTCCATGGATTGTGCACTCCAGGCTCCTTGGCTGTCACAATTCCTAGGAAATGCCACACCTTCCTCTGGGCTTTTCCACATCTGTTCTGTGGTCAGCATGTCCAGTATCCACCTGGAAAGTGCTTCCCATCCTTTGGGGCTTAGCTGACACGGGGCCTCCAAAACTTTTTCCAACTCTTGAAACAGAAGGAATCTCACCTTAGTAAGGAGACTTTTATTTAGCAATTTTTAGGAATCCTGCCTTATTCTACATGTTTGTTATTTTTCTAAGATCTCTTATTCCAATTCCACTGTGACTGCATGCTTGAAACCTTACATGACTTTAATCCTCTCAGTACTTCCCTACCACTTAGCACAGCACCTGGGAGAGACCAGGCTGAGCTCCATTAAACTGATGGGCGGATGGTGGTGGTGTGGGCTCAAAGTGTTTTCTCTTGTTTCTGCAGCATATCTCACATTGTGAGCACCTGCCTCTATGCTTGTCTTACTCAAATTGGCCTAGCTATTCATGGGTTTTGATGCTTCGTACTTATTTTACAGTAAGTTTTTTGAGGTTTTTTTCCCCCTTTTTAGGAATTTTTTTCTGTTAAGAATTTGAATGTATTTTCATGGAATTTACAAATTGATTTTAGAAAACAAAATCTACATTTTTATGATGTTCAGTCTTACATCTGTGAATAGGGTTAACACTATAACCAGGAACACAGTATTTTTACCTCCTTAGGTCTTCTCATAGAGTTTTGAACATTTTTTCATGAAGGTTTTGTGGAATCGTGGCAAGGCAAGCTCCTACTTCTGCCCTGGTTTGGTTGGCATTGTGAATGGTGTCTTATTTTCTGTTGTGTTTTCCAATTCATAAATACTGGCATAGGATAAGTGGGTTCAGCTATTTGCTGAGCTTCCTTACCACTTCTAATGCTTTGCTGTTGGTTCTGCTGGACTTTCTATGAAGTATCACCTGCAAATAAGTATAAGTATCACCTGCAGGTTTACCTTGTACCTGTTGCAGCCAAATGCTCTGCTGCTATAACAAGTAGACCCAACACTAAAGCAGCATAAAGAATAAATAAGCTTCTCTTTTTTCTCTCTCTCTCCCTCTCTCTTTCTCACAGCATTTCCCAAGGTGAGCAGTCCAGGTGTCTCCTGATGACTCAGGTCCCGGTTTCTTCTGTTTCTCTGCCATCTCTTAGGGCCTTGTCCTCATCTGCAGGGTTGAGTCTGGGCTACCCTGCCAGTGAGGGTCGGGAGGCTCAGACAACAGGGGAAGGAGAGAGAGGGCCAGGGCCACCCCTGCTGTCTTAGGGCTTTGCCAGGAGGGTACCCCTCCTCCTGCAGACACAGCTGCCAGCAGAACTGCTGAATATGACTGCATTTCATTTACTTTTGCTCTCCTTCGTCTTTCTTGATCACGCTTGTGGGAGTTTTTATCTATCATAGTAATCTTACGATTTGAACGTGTTCTGCAGGTTAAAGTACTCTTTTTGGCTGTGTTTTTAGAACTCCATTTCACTGCCACCTGCTCTTGTCTTTACCTTCCTTTAGTCTCTTGAGGTGAAAGCTGACCTCATTACTTTCCATTCTCTGTTTTCTGATCAAGTAATTCAAGCAATAAATTTTCCTCTTACTGTGTTATCAGCTTTGTCCCAGAAATTTTGAAAAGTAGCAATTCATGTCATTTATTTTAAGTATTTTATCATTTCTTGCCCAAATTATCTTCTCCTTAACCCAAGGATTTTTTTTTTAAAGATTTTAGATCCATAGAATTTCTATCCATCCTTTTGCAAATTTATTTTGATTTAATTGCATTATTACTATAGAACATGAATTGGAAGATGTTGACTCTTAGATATTAGCACTTCCTCTGTGACCTAATGGATTCACCATTTATTGGTAGAAAAGTGTATAGTTTTATGAAAATCTATCTACATATTTATCTATTTATTTACTTATCTTTGTATAAGTTTCTTAGAGTTGTATATTAAGATCTCCAAATAAAATTACTGATTTATCTGTGTCACTATAATAGTTGCTTAATATATTTTGAAACTTTGTCATTCTATTAACATATGTTACGATCATTATATCTTCTTAATGTCTCTCCTTCTGTAACATCTTTCTTTGCCCTTATGTAATTTATTTTCACCTTAAATGACATTTTGACTCAAAATGCAGCACAGGTTTTCCTTGTGTTGATTTTTGCATGAAAAAATGTTCTACCTTTTTATTTTTAAACTCTCTGCATCCTTTTATTCTAAGTATGTGTCAACTACATGATCCAATAATGGAGTTTTGAAAATTCATCCTCTACACAGCAGCATGCGTGATCTTATAAATATATAAATGAGCTGATATCACCCCCATACTTAGATCTTTACAATAGCTTTCCATTTCTCCTAGAAGAGACCCCAAACCCCTTCCCCTCCCCTACAGGGCCCTGCAGGACCTGCCTGGCCTCCCTCCTGAGGGCCCTCCCCTCCTCCCCTAGCTCACTCAGCCCCGCCCTCCCACTCTTTTTGTAGTTCCTGCAGCAGGTAATCTTGCAGGAACTGCACCACCATTCCCACTGCCTCCAATAACCTTCCTTGGTCTTTGCATGGCTGTTTGAGGCTCTTCCAGGCCTCAGCTCAAATGTTGCCTCTGCAGCTCATCTTCCAGGCCTCAGCTCAAATGTTGCCTCCACTTAGAGGCCTTTCCTCAGTATCAATCTGCGGGCCTCCCCATCAGCCAGGCTGCTGCACTGGAACCCTGCACTCACCACCCTGGGAAAGTGTCTTGTTTACTTATGACATCAAGCTCATGAGAGCAGAGAACTCATCTGCTTTTCACTGCTCCAGTCCAGCACCTCCAGCACTGTCTGTTTACTAGGTGTCCACAAAATATTTGTAGAAAGAAATTCCTGAAAGAATAGCTCAGGAAGCACAAGTAATGTGTGGAAGAGTCTATAGGAGACAGAATTTTCACTACAATCACTTAGAATTTCTTCTCGCCCTCAGTGCCCTATGCCCACTTTTCAGTTTAATGAGAGACCCTCAAAAGTCATCCAATCTGGTTGTCTGAGCAGCTCCTCGAGAAGAGCGGAGCTGCTAGCTGGTGCCGGGTTTCTCTTGCTGTTCTTCGCTGCTTCTTCTCTCTCTACAGTTGCACATTATTTGAAAATTCAAAACCCACAGAGCTTCTGAATGAACCACCCACCCACCTCAACCCAGAGGCTCTCCCCACACTCCAATAGTTAAATATGTATTAGGTTTATTTTAATCAGGAATAAATACATGATTTAACAAAGTGTAATGCTTCGCACTTAGAAATGCCTCCGAGTGCCCCTGAATGTTCCAATCACATTTTTCACAACGGAAAACAATACAGAAGACACTGTACAGACATCTGGAGTTTGCGAGGTCACCCTGCCTTATGGTGGAAGTCAACGTTCACAGTGTTACATTCATCTCTCAAACGCTGGCTTGTTGCTTTGAAACAGCCTTTTGGGATTGTTAAGGAAACCACAAACGTCTCCTTGTATAAACACACCAGAATCTGATGATACAGGAAATCATGTAAATGAATATACACATCCCATCAGCACAGTGAGCTCAGATGTATGGAATGCTTACAGCAAGCAGACAGACTCCTCAGGCCTCCAGAGATACCACATGCATGCATCCCTCCTCCCCCAGAATCCCTTTGAAACAGGGAAAGATGAGTCATGGAGTCATGTGCAGCCCCTCTTTCCCTAGCAGGATCCAGACGGGCAGCGTGGAGATAAATGCTTCTTCTTCTCTAGAAATACGCTGTGTTTTCTCCCTCATCTCCTAAATTATACATGACAGAATTAATCTGCTCAGGCTCCCATCTTTCCTGGAGCTCAGCATTTTTACTCATGTGGATGCCAGACCCTTCTTAGGAGAAAATACTGGATGGATTAATTCTTTAGAACTTAATCAGTTTCTTTTCTTTGTTCTTTTTTTAAAAAATATATATATATGTATATATATTTATACATATATATATAGCCATTTCTACCTATTCAACCCAGGCAGCCCTTGTACTCTCTGAAGATCAGCAGAAACGTGAACTCCTGGGTACCCTCGTCTGCCTCCAATTCCATCCTAAGCCATGAGTTGATTTCTCCTTCTACACCCATTTTCATATTTGTTGTTAATATACTTTTCTTGCTGTCTACACTGTGACAACCTCGGGGGGGGGGGCTTAGTCATCTTTATTTTACTTATTTTCTTGGCCTGATACCTTAACACAGTACCTCTTTAAGCAGTTATGAATGAATAATTGATGCATTAATACAGGCAAGAAGCCTAGCAACCCAGAAAAAGCTCTTCTGCACGGCAGAGTCGTGCGTGGTTGGGGACATCATGCGAGCTTGTGCAGTTCTAGCCCTTCTCCCCCTTCCCCACCAGCAGCCTCCCTCTCTCCCATTGTCTTGCCCTCTTCAGAAGTGGGGAGGCCTTCTGACTTCTGCCCACGTGGCTTTGGTGCATGAGGAGGTCAAAGGCATCTCCTGATTCAAGACTAACAAGTCCTTTGGACTAACAATTAGTGTCACAGAGTTCCCTTAGAGAGAGATGATGTGTACCAAAGTTCTTTACAGATTGGTTTAAAAAGTTCCATTCAGGCGACTGATCTGCAAACCCAGACCTTCTGCTGGGCCATAGCTCTGGCTCATCTGCCTCTCAGGCTTTCTCACATAGACGTTCTCTCTGATGACCCCAGAGTGTAGCCGTCTGGGCGGCTGGTTGGAGAAGGGTGCTGGGGTACTTTCTTGTGGGAGTGTCTTTGTCTCCCCCACACACACACACGGCGTGCGCACACATACATGCTAGGCTCTTCAGAGCATTGCCCGATCGTGTCATGATTCAGCATTTTGTGATGTCACAGTACTGATCAGACGCCAGGGAAGGGTTCCTTTGGTCATGATGTGGATTAGAGAAGACGTGAATTTGAGTCTGTGTGGCTTCTCTCAGCTTCTGGAAGATGGGAGGTTCCCTGGGGACCAGGGAACCCTGCTTTTTGCAAGATCCCAGGTGATACTTGGAACCTGTGTTCCTTTTGGTTGTGAACCGTGGTGTGTGTTCACTGGCTAGTCTTCAAAGTACGGAGGCGACGAGAAGAACGAGCTCTTCCTCTTGCTCCCACTGTACATCAGGGAGACACTTTTCTTCTTGCGATCGAAGGAGGTGTTGTCATCACTGGTCATGGACAGGTAGGAGGCGATGCTTTCCCGAAGGCCATAGCTGAAAAGAGACTCATCCACCCCAAGCGGGTTCTCTGCTCCCTCGGGGGCCTCCTGCAGTCTGTGAGTTGGAGGGAAAGGGGGCAGAGGAAGGGCAAAAAGAGAGGGACGTGGTGGGGGCGATGGAGGACAAGAGAATGAAAAAAGAAAGAAAGAGAGAGAGCCTGGTTAATAGTTTTCTAACTTATTGTTCTAATTCCGTCTCTTACATTTATGGGCTATGTGATCTTGAACAAATCACTTAACCACTCTGAACCACTATTTATTTTCTTGGGTGGCTAAAACTTCCGACTGTAAATTTTAGTAGTTTTTATGATATTTACAAAAAAGAGCAGTTTTATCCATCTCCCAGGCAATTCTGATCTGTGATATTCTTTTAATTTGTGAGTGGAATGTCTGGATCAGTGTTCAATTATTAAGATAACACACCAATCTAAAACTACAGTTATCCCCTTCAAATTTTATAGCTGACAATGGAATAAACAGAACAAATCGGTAGAAGATTTTTTCCCCTTAGAAAAAAACAAAGTCACCTTAGGATTTTGCTGGTGTGTTTAAGCTTTTTGAGTGAGATTTAAATAACATTAAATTTACACAAGATTTGTATGTGTGCTATTCTCTAAGAGTCTAGCAATTACAAAAAGCAAGGTGGTGTATTTAAGCTAGAGAATGTACTGCTAATATTGAATAGGGTGCTCAGTGAACATTTGCAGAATCAAGGGACTGAGGGTCTTGGTGGGGAGTTGCTTCATGTTTTGCGAGGCTGGGTCTGCCCCCTTCAAGGTCAGCACGATTCCTTGGGTCTGCACCTGCTTGGGCCCACCCCCAGGTGTCGGCAGGGTTGGCTGACACTGGCTGTCATTTTCATGTGCCAGGCCCACACATTGTTTTGTGCTCACATGTTCATGGAGGACACACACACACACACACACACACACACACACACACACACCACCTGCTGGACACCCTCTTCCAGTCCAAGGTCTTCTGGCGCAGGGTGACAGGCGAGCTGGAGGCCCTCACCGCCGGGGCGGCCGTGCTCTGCATGAGACATGGTGTCGTGAGCACACAGCAGAGGCCATCAGCAACCTCTGGGGAGGGAAGCAGACAGCCAGTCAGGGATCTGAGGATGCCACACCTGGTTATTGGCATGGGGAAACTAGGGCCAAGATTTGAAAGGGGCATGGTAGGTAGTGGCATGGCTGAGAGTCGTGCACCAGTGGTTTGAGAAATGTTAACGAACCCCGACTCTGCTCTGCATGTAGCTAGGCACAGGGAGAGAGAGGGGTTTAGGATCCAGAACCAACCAAACTTGGGTTTAAATTTCAGCTTTGCCCCTAATAGTTAATTATCTTGAACGTCTCTAGCCTCACCTTCCTCCATAGCAAAATGAGAGGGACGAGGTAACAAATGGGGACAACTGGCAGAGTGACTGTGCAAGGCCATGGCCTGCAACGTTTCACACCCATGAACTTCCTGGGGTGAGCTTCCTGTGTGCGAGCGTGCAGCCTGCCTGATGCAGGTTCCCCCGGGTACATGCAGTAGCACTTAGCACGGCACGGGTGGGCTAGCTACACATGCAGAAAGAAAGGCAGGTAAAGGAAACAATGAAAGAAGGAAGGAAGGAAGGGTGAGGGAGGGAGGAAGGAGGGAGAGAAGGAAGAAAAGGGAAAGCGAGAGAGGAAGAGGGAGGGAGGGAGGAGGAAGTGAAGAGAGCACAGAAAGTGTGAAAGACACAGAAGGGGAGGGAGGGAAAAAGACAAAGGGGCAAAAGAGAGAAAGTGGACAAAGGAAGGATGAATGAAACTCTCTCTTCCCTAGTCCATGAGTATCTACCCTAGAGATCATGCACAAAGTATCTACTCTAGAGACCATGTACAAAGAGGACAAAAATTAAATAAGCCCATTTCTTTTTTCCCTTGGCTGGTATCTGAGCTTCCAGGGTCCCTCATTTTTCCAGGAATGTGAAAATGTAGCCCCCATCTCTTGGAAGCCTTGCTCCTAGCCCACACCATCATGAGAAAGATTTGATTCTGCAGTGTTCGGGCATCTTAGAGATCGAGGAAATTCTGTGTGGCCTTATTCAGGCCAGAGACCCCAGTGCTTCTCCCACCTGGGGAGATGCTGCTGGTCTTCAGCAGGACCGTGTCCCCTGACCCCGGAGCCGACCCATCACCAGGCCTGAGAAGGCACATACTGCCTCTGACAGTCTCTGCCTCCTCTCTGACTTATGAGGCTTTCAGGGTGTCCCTGCCAAAGAACAAAAGGAAATTGCAGCCGGAGCTACACACGCAGGCCATCAAAGGGTGGCAAGTCCAGGTGCCCTGTCTCATGGTTTTCGGTGGGACTTTCACTATGAACTCAAACATCCACCCACATGGGTGCCCATGGAGAAATGGAAGGTGGGACTGTGAGGTTAGAGGGAAGCAGAATTGGATGGGAATCTAAAATAATGACCTGTCAGGGCTGGAAATTGAAACGACCTCCAGAGTTATGAGGCAAGGAGACAAAATCAGATACAAAGACAAGAGAAATTAGCTGCCATCTGCAGCACAGGCAGGGGACACTTTGTGAATGTCCTTCCTTAGAGAGGTTAATATTTAGGGTGAAAAATCCATTCTGAGGAAGAGCAAAAAAACAGACACTTACAAGCATGTGACAGGAGCCGAGGGCTGAGCTGGCCTTCCCCACTGTGTCTCATTGAGGCCACACATCAACTTTGTGCAGTCATTGTCTTTAGACCCATATTTGGGATGAGAAAGCAGGATCCCTGGATCAAGTCACTTGCTCAGGACTACAGAAATGTGACCGAAACCCGTCTCGTTGACTTAGAACCAGGCAACTCATTGCCTCTTAAATGGAGACATCCTACATTGTCTACTTGAGAAGGAAATCCTACGTTATATCTACGGTCTGGACACACTGGTCTAACTCACTCCTGTCTGCACAGCTTGCCACAATGCTCCTTTCTCTCACAGTCTTAGGCTCCAGCGACTCTCTGTCCGTGGTCCCATGTTCCCCTCCCTTTACTTTCCTGGCCGTAGTTAGAACTCATTCAGGCTCTACCCCTCTGTTCTCTCAGTAACCACCGTGCATGTGTGTGGTTTAGAGGCAAGACTTTTCACATGCATGATTTCTTTTTTTTTTGCTGCTAACAACAATCCTTTGAAGAGGCATTTTAATCCCCATTTAGATGAAGAAACTGAGGCTCTGACATGTTAAGTAATTTGCCCGGGGGCACCAGGATGGTAAATATGAGCAACATGTAAAACAAAGAGGTCTGTTCAGATCCCCTGGTGCACAGTTCTTTTGATTCTGTGCCTTTAGGAAGGATCTGGGGGGCATGGGGAGGGGGGGGGGTAAGTTGGCCATCTTTCCACTCTGAGATTCTGAAGGAATGCAGGAGGCATTCAGGTGTTCAGACCCTTTGCAGTTATTCACAGAGGTGAGCAGATGGCTGCAGCCCACTGATGGACTCAGTGGCCAGGGACATATCTCTGGAAGGCACTAGCTCTGCAGTTAGTGTAAGATCCTCCTTGTGGCCAAGTGGCACCAGGTGGACTGGGGTGTTCTTGGCCTGGTAGCCTTGTGGCCTCCCAGGAGGTCTGTAAGAGCATGGATGGACAGCACCCTTTCCATGTTTGCTTTTGTCTATGCAAAACTTATGGTCTCCACACCTCTCAGATGATTGTTGTCAAAAGCCAAATATCACAACCAACCTTTGCTCATGACCAGCATAAGCTGCCTGTTTCCAGGAGTCCCTTCCTCTTTCATTTTTAGCTAGCCACTGGGTCTTCAAGTATCACAGAAGTCACATTGGTCATCATTGATTTTGCATCTGCCACATGCCTGGCTGAGCACGACATGTTCCATGAACAATTGTGTTTAGTAGCCACTCAGTCCCTTGCTAGGAGGCTATTTTCACCCATCTTGCATGAATGGGAACCAAGACTCCAAGGAGAACCTTGCTCAAGGTCTCAGTGCAGCCCGGAATTTCTCCTTCATGAGCCGCTGCTTCTCACAGGCCAGGTGTGACAACCAGTGGCCATGTACAGCCTTCCTCCTTGAAATGCTCTTTGCTTCTTCAATTCAATTCAATTCAGTGCTAGCAAAGTTGCCCAGACATGTGAAGTCAAGCATCCCGAACCCAGAAGGGGGATGATGTGAAAAAGCAAAAGAAACTTTTTTTCCTCACTGTAATAAGGCAGAGAAGGGAGGAGGAGATGTCCTGCCTGAGTAAACGTGGCTCATGTCAGAGTGACACAGGGGCATCCTGACTTGCCTCTTTATAGAGCAAATCTGAGATGAGCTGCGCGTTAGCTCGTGAGGCAGCGTTCACAGGCAGTCTGTGTTAGCCCAGAATTTGCAGTCTGAATGAACACGAGAGCATAGGAAGATGGCAGAATGGGCAGAAGGTGAGTCAGTCTGGCATTTATTGGTGGCCGGGCCGCAGCCCAGACTGATGGCACCGCAGGGCAGTTAGGTCAGGGGGGGCTTCCTCGATTGGTCCCGATTGAGTGTTTCTTACCAGAATAGTGATTCACCAGGTCCTCCAAGCACTGGAAGGTGAGCCTCGGGGAAATGTAATACCAGTTGTTTGGCAGGCGGAAGATGCGGTAATGCTTCACCTGCCTGTGTCTCACCGACAGCGAATAAAAACCTGCGGGAGCAGAGGACGAGTCAGTGGCGCCCATGTGTTCCCACCCAGAGGCAACTGGCCAGCCGGCCCCCCACCCCTGAGGCAGCCCCTCCAGCCCCTGGAACCCTCTCTGTTTGGATGTAGCTCGCTGTTTAGAGACCTCGGAGTGTGTTATATTTTAGCAACCAGGTGTGTCCATCAGATCACCTGTGCACATTTTCTAGTCCCCAGGCCTAGTCCTCTTTGCTTTTTGAGGTAAGCATCTGGTGCTCCTGCAGATGTGACTCCTTGGTCAAATTGAGGGACTGTCGTTTGGTGCCGCCTGTAGATCCAGGACCTGTGCTCGTTCTGGAACCCTTCCCGAGTACCCTCTGAGATACTTCACTGCCCCTTTCCTCCTTCAGCCCTGTCTGCCCTGGCCATCACACCACCGGTTGAAAGGGGGGCCTTACAGTTTTGCTCCCTTTCCCGGTCCCAGCACCCTCTGACTTATGCTTGGTTTTCTCGGAAATTTGGAGCAAGTGGCGGTTAAGACATTTTCCTGGGTATCCCCAAGAAACATCTGAAAGGTGTCTTATTTCTCCTTATGTGTCATTAGAGTAATGACTCAATATGAGCAGAACCTCAGCAGTGCCATTGCCTCTCTCAGCCTCAATTTCCCCAAATGGAAAATGAGAGAAGCGGACTTAGGTCATGCGTCGGGGTCCTCCCTGCTCTGTCTTCTGTGATTCCAGGAGTGAAAAACCGCTCAGGAGGCTGTGAAAGGGAGGAGGAGGGAGCTGGTCTTGTTCTTTGCTCTCTGTGCTGGGCAGCGGGGAGGCTAACTTCTGGGTAACATCTCTGTGAATTCTCAGAAAGACCCTGGGAGGTATTGGCCCCACATTTTCTAGATGGAGAAATGGAGGCTTAGAGCCCCTGAGTGACATGGCCAGAGGCACAGGGCGTTAGAGGGCATCCCTGAAGTGTGAGCTCGTCCTCAGCAAGCCCCCTGGCTGTGCCCCAGGCCTGCATCTGAGTCAGCCCGTGTGTGCCTTCCTGTAATATCAATGGGAACTGGAAGTGTGGTAAGCAGCCCAAGGTAGCCATGGAAAATCGTCAGAACTTTGCATACCCAAGGTGGCCCGCCATCTCACCCCAGACCGACTGCACCTTTGCCTGGTGACAGACATCTTTATTTTTAAGTGAGTGGTGGCACCCATACTAGGCTTCTCCTCCCCTTAGCCAGGCTCCATCTGCGTCTGGGTGTCCTGCCCTACGGGACACCTGTGACTTAAGCAAGACCTTTGCCTTCGCTTTGATATGGCTCTTCCAAGCATATTCAAGTTTTTTGAGAGAAAAGTTGTCCTGGGATTTTTTTTTTTTTTATGACATATATATGGTCCCTGTTTTCCCAAAGCCAGGCTGATGCTCCTTTTGGGGAAGGGCTTCAGCCCCAGCTAGTGCAGACACTTAATAGGTGAAATACTCTCAGGTACTGTGTTTTCTCTTCTTTGATAGTAAGTGTGCAAGAAGCAGGCTTAAAACTTGAAAATATCTTCTATTTTTGAAAAGTTATTATTTAGTCTGGAAATTCCTTGTTAAGTGTTTGCTCCTTGAGTTTGAGGATTTAGTGTTTCCCAGGCATGGTACTGGGCACTTTCCTATTGTTAGCCCCATGTTATAGATAAGGGAACCCAGACATAGAGAGAGGAGGTAACTTCTTAGTAACTCATGTGGCTGAAACTGGAATTTGGGGCTCCTGCTCTGAACCATGACAAAGAGCTGCTGCTATTTCTGTTTTCACTGAACTACTTAATGCATAAGATGCTAGGGAATTGTAATGATCAAGATCACGGTGAGTGTGTAAGAGCGTGCATATGCTCATCCTCATTCTCTAAAATGTCTATGTAATTGTAGGGCACAGAGAAAACTGATATTGAGGGCCTGTGTGTAGCAAGAGCACCATAAATATTACATTTGAATCTAACCACAGCTTTACAAAGGAGGGGTTTTCTGTTCATTTCATAGATGAGAAAACTGAGCTCAGAGAAGTAAATAACCCTCCCAAGTCACAGAGCTTGAGAGTAGGCCAAGCCTACACCACAATCCAGGTTCTGTCTGCCCAGCATTCAGTTTTGTTCCTAGTTAATGGAAAATTTTCCAGCAGGAGTTAGCAGGGCCTGATATCGGTCAGGGCCTGAGGCAGTGCCCAGCTGGGTCCCTGCTCCCTGTTTCTAGTCCCCTTGCTCTCATGCTGGCCTCACTGGCAGAGAGTAGGCTGCAGGGAGCTAAGCACATGGGATGGATTTGTGTGCATGTAGGAGGAGGAGGGAAAGCAGAGCCCCTAATGAGCCAGCCAGGAACAAAACCTGCTTGTCTGCCCTGAGCGTGCAAAGAGGAGTGGAGGCTGCTCACCTTTCTTGGTCTCACTCTCTCTGATCATGAAGGAGCCGACCTTCGTGTCTGGCAGCTGCAGCAGCTCCTCAGCCTTGTCTCTGCCCAGCCCTTCAAACAGCCAGCTGGAAGTAGGAAGACTGCCATGAGTGTCCTGAGCATGTCCTACCCCATCACCCTGCGCCCAAGATGGGAACGTAGCAATTAAGAGCCGGTGAATACAAATGTGAAAATGAAATTAAGGTCCAGTCTATATAAAGCTGCTGGAATTAAAAAGAGGAGGGCAATTGACTGGCTGCTCACTCATTCATATTTTTAATCTTTTAAATAAGATTACCTGAGCACCTATTATGTGCCAAGTATCATGCTGGGTAATGACACAATGATGCAGAAGATACCTTTCGTATCCCATTTCTCAAATGCCAACTGGAACGTACCTACCCATTCTGTGTCATATAACAGATACACATTATAAAAGGTTGCAATGTACCTTTCTGGTGTCTCCCTTACATCCTGCCCACCATGGCCCTCCCTTGCCACTCTCTCAGAGCAGGCACTGTGTCTGTCTTGTTGGGTTTCACCTCTGTTTCCAGGGTAATGTGCTGGTATATATTTGGGAATGAATGAATGGACATAAGAAAGAAGGAAAGAGATGGGGGTAAGTGATTTCAGTAACCTAAAAAGCCCCGCTTTGCATTCATTGTATTTCCTTTTTCTGTTTTCTATTTTAACATATTTTAAAGAAAATTGCCATTGTGCTACACATTTACAAGTATATGTGTTTCTTGCTGTTATTATTTAACAGTTAAAAAAAAAAAAGCAGTTGTGATACTTTAGCCTAGTTTTCCCACGGGATATTCACCTCGCATAGGAGAACCAATAGTTTTGAATACTCTTAGAAAGCTGCTCTGACACAGAGGAGTCTATGATCTAAGGGAAAGGGCTTTTACTGCTTTTTCAGGTCAGGCTCCACCAGATCTCAGGGACATGCTTTGCTAGCAGGTGGCTGGTGTGTGCTGGGAAGCAACTACACATCACTTTTTAACTGACTCCGTACTTCAGTGAATGAAATACCTCTGGCTTTTAATCCACAAGTCCAAATGAGTGTATGCTGTGGCCAATATTAGTACTTCACTGTTTCACAGCCTTTAATGATCACCGAGGCACACAAGCAGGTTGTTAAAGTGGGCCAGATGAGAGCTCCCGAGGCACCATGTGTGAGAAGACCCGTGGGTGTGGCATCGGATTCTGTTTACTTATGAACTGATCTCCAGATTCATTTTTGTTGTTAAGCTCATGATTATCCTATATTTGTCTAAATATTTCAGCAATTTCCTTTGTCCTGCACAACACATGACATATTAACTATTTTACTGTATGTGACAAGCATTAGTGCATTCAAGTCCTTACATGAAATTCCACTTATGAAGACAGCAAAACAATAACAACAGCCATGTATGAATGCCAATTATGGCACACCTTCCAAATGAAGCATTTGAAATCTAATTCTTATCTCAAGCCCCTAAGACAGGTAATGTTCTCTCTCTTTCACAGATGAGGATACTGAGGGTCAGAGTGATTAAGTAGTTTGTCCAAGTTACCATGTCAACAATTCATAGAGCTAAAATTATAATGCACTTTACTGGGACATCCAGTTCCATAACCACATACTTCACTGCTTTCTTCCTATTCTAGTGTTAAAGAGGTTCCGCAGGGTCCTAATTGTCTTGCTCATCTGGGTTTCTCACCACCCGAGCTCTGGCCAGCTTCAGCACCACGTCTTCAACGTGAGGGTGCTGGTGCTGGCTTGCTGAAGCGATGGGTGGAGCACTGACATGCAGCTCATTTAGGAGAGTTGAGTGATTCATGTCTCTTTCAGAATGTGGTGCTCACAGGAGCTACTGCCCCAGTTTTGTTCACCTTCATCATCCTAAGCACGGAAATGGTTTCTGGCATTCATAATTAAGATCATTAGTACTGAAATTAAACATAGTCAAGTCCAATCTTCAAAGTATTCAGGTAACTATCTCTTTCACCAGATGAGCATGTGTTATGCAAAGTCCTTCTCTGGATGTGAATAAGATATAAAATATTTATAAAAATGGTGTTTCTTTTCTTCCTTCCTTCCCATTTCCTATATGCTGTGTACTTCTTTGCCAGTGTCCAGCCTTGGTAGCTTGGCAGATGAGGAGACTGTACGTCAAGGAGGTTAAGTAACTTTTCCAAGGCCCTTGCATGAGGGAGGGGAGCCAGGAATTGAGCCCAGGTGTGCTCGGCTCCAAAGCCGCCCAGAGGCTGGGACGCCCTCCCCTGCACAACTTCAGGAGCAAGCCATGTGCTTGTTTCCTCATCTGCCAAGCTACCACTTTCTTCTCATTATTTGTCAAGTTGGGTGCATAAGCACTTTGACAGGAAGCATTCTCTGTGTGCTTCTGGCTATGAATTTGATAAGAATAGCCAATATTTATTGAGCACTCACAATAATGCCTGGCACTTCACCAAGAACTATACACATATTATCCTGTCGTATTATTATATATTATTATTACTATTATTCTGTATTGTGATCCCTAGTTGACAGGTGAGGAAAGGAAAGATTCATAGAACGTTGAATAGCTTGTCCACCGTCACATGGCCAGTGAGTGGCAGAGGCAGGCTTTGAACCCAGACAGACTGGCTTTTAGCTACTACACCATGCTGCATCCTATGATAACAGTTCCTGAGTGTTCACTGCTACGTGCCAGCAATACCATGTTAGAGCTCAAAGGTTCAACTTCCTTTGTTTTACTGATGGGGAAATTGAGTCCCAGAGAGTAGAAGGGGTTAGTTCAACATGGAGCATTCCTCACAGGCAGAGCTGGGAATAGAAACATTCCCTCTCCGGCCAACGCCCTCCTTTCTACTATATCATGCTGGAATCTCTCTATGCCATCTTATGAGTCTCCAGAATAAATGTCATGTTTTTATGATGCCATTTGAGAAATGTACTCACCCGTGGTAAACTCTGGCCACACATATTCCAGGAATATAATTCTCTCTGCCAGTGCTAAGAGAAATGGCTTTCCACCAGCCCCCTTCACTGTAAGAATAAAAACAGATAGGAGAGGGTGGGTGGGCAAATGGCAAAGCAAATGAATAAATAAATAAACAGAATAATCAGATTTAATGGGAAACTTGGGACATTCCTTTTTTTTAAGATCTTTCAATGGCCACGTTGACCCAAATTCCTCCATCTGAAAATTCAGTTTTTAAAATACATGTATTTTTATAGATATTCGCCCATTCCACGCTGAGAAACCTTCCACGTGCTGGCAATAGCCACCTTTCAGGGATCAGCAGCTGATGTCCCACAGTTGGAGGCTTTTTATAAATAAGTCTTTAGTCTGGCTAGTTAGCTCACTTGGTCAGAGCTCATAACACCAAGGTCAAGGGTTCAGATCCCTGTACTTGTACTGGCCAGCCACAAAAAAAAAAAAAAAAAAAAAAAAAAAATTAACTGAGCTGTAATTAGAATAAGTGTTTAGTATATTCATACGCTGCAATATATAAGCAAGGATAAGATAGTTTCATGTGACTACCTCAATGAAGACCTAAATAAAAGGGGCTTAGAGTCCCTATTTTGTTATATAGCCTACTTTGAATTAGACTAGAGAGACAACAGGATGGAAGGCCATGCTTTTTTATTATTATTTATTTATTTTTTATTATTATCAGAAGTGTTTTCAGACCCCAGGCCTTCCTTCCCAGTCTTCGTTGGTGTGTAATATCAACACTGCACGTGTGGTGGGAGACAAGGCCAATATGAGAAGTAGAAGTTGGATCATAAAGGGTCCCAAAGGCCATGTCAAGGAACTTAAAGTTTATCTAGCAGGCAATAGGGAGCCTGGATGTTTTTGATCACTGGCAGCATTAAGGAAGGAGTTCACAGTGTGAGCTAAACTTCTCTCCTCACAATAGAACCAGGGCCCATGTGAAACTGGACAACTGTAGCTAAAAATCTAACGATTCTTACCCAAACTGAGTTCATCCTCTTTTAGGAATTCTAAAAGTTTTGGAAAGCTAACTCACTCAGAAATCACACGCAGTTTCTCTCCTCGGCGGAATATCGGGGGGCTGATGTCAGAAGAAGGGTAATCACTCAGCACAGCGAGGAAGTCGCTGTCCAGTCCTGGGGAAACAAAGGCAAAGGAGTGTTTTTATTCACAAGAAGCTAAAATGCAGCCCTAGGAATGGAGGGTGGGAAGATGAGTCACTTCTCCAGAATTTTCAGCTGAGACGCCTTCCTTGTTTTTGAAAAAAAAACAATTGGTAGCAGACCCTCCTCTCTTCCTGCCTAGGATGCTTGAAGCAACCCTGAGGATCAAGTGACATCTGAGAAATGGGGATCCAGAGGCCTGAAGCTGAAGTTACAGGATGTGGCTTCAGGCTCTACCCCTGTGTCTGCAGGCCTCAATTTCTCTGTCTTTAAAATGGGCCTAGTAAGACCTCATTCCAGGGTCCTTATGAGATGAAGGTATGTGGTACCACCTCCTGAATGATAAGGGGCCCAAAACAGCCTTCTTATTACCTTCCTATTACCCTCTCTGGGCCTCATGGGCCCCATATCTATAAAAGTTGGAGGGGAGGGCATTGGGGGTGAGGCTGTGTGAGTTCTGGGGACCCATCAGGACCAAGAGGCACTAACTCTAAGGTTAAACAAAACATTTCTTCCTCATACGAGATAAGGCATCACTTTGGGGATTTATTTAACAGGGACTTTTGTTGGCGGTGGTAATGGTGGAACAAAAATAAAGTAATCGTCATTGTACATGTATTGAAAGTCATCCTAGTGAAGATTTGAAAAGGAATGAATGCTATTTGGTTCCTGTGAGTCTGGCGTACTGTAGAGTACAGATACAGTGATACGATGTGAATTTACTTTTTGATGCTAAGCAATATCTGTTTTACATCTTTAGTGATTTGCCATAATTTAGATGCACTAGATGCCAGGTAATATTTGAGTATATTTGGGGGAAAATAGTATGTATTACAAATCAGCAAATACAGTAATTGTTTGCTGTGCTCTTTATCACTCCACCAGCTGGCTGGGCATCAGATCTCAAAATTCTGGGTGACATGCCATTTACTCATTCATTCGGCAGTTATTTGCTGAGCACCTGCTGTGAGTCAAGCATTGGTGAGCAAGGCAAGCCCACTCTCCCTGCTCTAATAAAGCATGAGTTCTAGATAATGCACAGATAATCACGGGAGGGGTCATTCCCCAGCCCCTCACCCCAGGAAAATCTGTAGAAATCCCAGTACTCAGGCATATGGGCTCATTGGCCCCAACAGGCCACTTTTTGGATCCAGAGACCCCCCCTGCTGGGACCTCCAGACCTCACCTCTTACAATGCATATGTCTGATAGTCTCCCACTCACAAGTCCCTTGAACAGACTAAGTCGAAAGAGTGATTAAGTACTAGAATGAGTCAGAAAGATGAATGAGGCTTTGGGTAAAGGGTTGGATTATCGACTGATAAATTAATCAGGAACAGGTTATCACAATGGAACAGCGTGTGCAAATGTACTGTTCACTTGGGGAAGCTGAGTCACAGGCAATGAACCATGTAAAAGCAAGAATTCCTGGGTGTCAGCTGGAAACCGAAAGTGATCTTCAGTGGCCCTTCCAGTTTCGGAAAGGGGTCAGGGCTCCTGAGAAATCGCAGTGTGGCCACTGAAGGGCTGGCCCAACCAGGCCTCTGACCTTTCCTCTTGCAAACCTTCCCTACAGGTGAAGCTCCCTCACATTCTGCTTCTCTGAACTTAAAAAAAGGGAGTTGTTTTGTCTCCTGGTAAATCCACCCAGTCGTGGAGGCCGATGTTACCACTCAGTGAGTGTGGACACATCCTTCTCCCTTTGGGCCCAGTTTCCTAGTCTGGAAAATGAGAAGTTTGAATGCCTTCATGATGAAGATGTCTCTCTTGGACTAGTGACCCCCAAATATGGACAGACTCTTATTAACGTGATACTCTGCATGTGACAGGCCTTTCTCAAGCTTGCCAGGCCCTCTGGTCCTCAGCGCCTCTGACTGAACAGGCTGTTGTTCCCTCTGCCTGGAACACACCCTGCTCTCCCATCTCTCATTCCTCCCCCTTCATCCACTCCAAAGTCACCTCCCAGAGGCTCCAGGAGAGGTGGCCCTCCTGCTATGCTGTACCCAGTCTTGGCCTAGGGGTTTCCTCTGAAGCAATTACCCCAGGATATCTTTTCCCATCTGTGTGGCTGTCAGAGGAACATCTGTCTCCCCACCTGGCTGCATGCTCTGGGGTTGGGGACTCAGCACTGGGCCTGTCCCAGGAAGGACACTCAAAGCAAGCTTATTGCACGCAAATGTGGAGTGGCCCCTGTGCCGTGCACCCTTAAAAATGGCTGTTGTGTTGTATTTTTAAAGTGATCCAGGCAGAAGAAAACCTGATTTGTGGGAGGCAGCAGGGTGGGTGGCCATCAGGGGACCAGCCCCTTGTGAAAAACAAGTTTTGAAATGACAGGCGGAGAAGGTGTTATCCGTGGCAGAACCAGAGCCTTGAGATGGACTGTGTGTCTACAGAGGGGTTGGGGCTTTGATGTCTGAGACCAGATTAAGACTGTGAAACCGAACAAGCATCCTTCCGTAGTGTTAAAAGCAAATCAAACAGAAACAAAAACAAAAGCAAAATCCCATTACAAAAATAATTGTTCCACTGAGGGAAAAGGGGGCTTAAGGGGTTAGAGAGTTTCAGTTTCGCAGTAACGAAGTTCAATTTCCTGTGGACTTTCCATGGTGGCGATGTTTTTACAGCTATACCACTTAACATCATGGAGAAAATCTTTCATTTAGGCTTTTGCTGAAGGGTCCGATAGCCTATGCCTGGTGTTCTGTGAGGGATTTCATGCGTGTCCCTGTCACCTTTATCATCAGTGATGGAAAAACAGAGGGCAAAGTCCTGGAAGGGACTGCAGTTCGGTTTGTACTTCTGTGGGGACGGGTGGCCGTTCTAAGCTGGGTCTGGTGCCAGGATCCCTTCCAAGCTTTCCCTGAGCTTTGGTCTCTACAGTGAAATAAATGGTAGAAAACAGGTAGGAAACAAGCTTGCTTGTGAAGTTCAAACATACTGGCAGGTACTCCTGGAGCCCTTCAGCTTTAGGCAGAGCTCAGCATTTGAATTCAATCACGTAAATGAATGTGGAGAGAAGCAGAGTCAGAGGAAGTAGATGGGATTATCGCAGGCTTCAGATAAGGAAACAAATTAAGCAAAGAAATCTGTGCTGGACACGAGAGGAGAAATCCAGAGAATTTTCAGAAGAGCTTTATGGAAGGAGAATGGGCTTTGAAACTGATCAGACCTGGCTTAAATCCCACCCCCACCACTTAATAGCTCTGCGATTTGGGGAGAGATTTATTTTTAACTAATCTGAGCTTAATTTCTTCCTGTATAAAAATGGCAGATATCAAAATCTGCCTCATATGGTGGGTTAATGATTCATGATGCATCCCGTGCAGAGAGCCTGCCTCAGTAAGTGGCAGCTTATCGCACTTCCATGGGGGCGGGTACCGTTCCATACTCCAAGACCAATTTCCTCTAAATTAGGAAAACTATCTAATAGTTTAGATTTGAAAATATTTTCTTCTTATTGTCTAAAAACAAACTCCATTTGGTGAGAACAGAAGATGAAATTCAAAAGACCAAATATTTGCGGATAGCTCAAGTCAAGAATGAGTCAGGTTGAACAAAATATACAAAAGTATGAAATAGAATACGAGTCCAAAAATGGAAGGAGACCCAGGCAGAACTTACTGGCCACGAACATTAGTCAAAAGAGGACAGGCCCTTTTTGGCATTATCTTTCCTTGGAGCATAATAACCCTCTTATTATTTTTTTTAATTCCGAGAACATGTTCAGTAGCTCCTATTTAGAACTGTCTAGCAAAACTAGTTATTATTACCTCCAAGCCTCCACCCAGCCCTCCAAAATGTATATCCTTATTTAAAGGATGAGGAAACCAAAGCTGACAACTTTCGGTAATATGTCCCAGGGACAACATGCAGATTTCAAAACCCGTGGCCACTTCCCCAAGCCACATAGCTCTCCTTGGCACCTGATTACCAGTTAACACTTGTTCTTTAACAGGGGAGACAAAGGCTGACTCCACATGGGGCTTCCGTGTTGGTGCAGCAGCTCAGTGCAGCTGGTGGGCAAAGAGCTAAACAGCCCAGTGATTTCAAGTTCTGGTTTTGCATTCCCTTGAGTCAGGCCCAAACTCATGGCCTCCTGAGGGGTGAAAGCAGCCTTTTCTTTCTTTTTTCAGGAAATACACACCTACACACACGCAACTAACCCACCAGATGGAGCAGAGCTGGCTGGCCTAATGGAAGGTCTACCAGTGGCCACCACAAGCCATGCGCCTGTGGATCCTCTTACTTATTCATGAAGGACTGTACTGCAGGCCGAAGGGGAAGACCCAGTAGTCCAGAAAGCTTTTTTCCGCCCCAAACCTTGGATTCTCCATTTGTTAGTGGGGCAGACTGGGATTGAATAGACACTAAGTCTTGTCGGGGTCAGTCTCCACACCCTTAGATGCTACAGGGACTCAGATGGAGCTAGCAAAGGGCAGAAGCAAGAAATAGTCAAAACAAATCTGTTGCAACAGATTTGAAACAAATTCGAAACAAACAAGCCAGTTTGTTTCACTTGGGCACCAGGGCTTCCAGACTCTGGTAGTCTTCATTCCACCCCTCTCTTTCGCAGGCCGCTTGTGGACAGCAGCAGCGTGGCCCACACTCTGCAGCGACCGGGCACGGGGCTGCGTGCTGTGCATAGGTTAGCATTTGGTCCTCACACCTCCCTGAGAAGTGACATAATGTAACTACCTCATTCTGGATACGAGGAAATAGGGGTACGGTGAGGTTCAGAGACTGGCCCAAGAACACACTACTAGTAAGTTGAGTGCCGGGTTTCAAAACAGCATCACCTCTTGGCAGAGCACGCCGATCATGCTCTGGACCACTCAGCTGTCCTGTGTTGTGGCTGAGTACCACCCATGCTACTAGCTACTTAGTCATTTTTTTTGTTAATATTTATTAACTTAAAAAAAACAAAACTGCAGTCCCATTCTGAACTGTAAAATCGTGGATTTGATGGGCTAGTTATATATTTTTTTATGATATTCATTAAACATTTAATGACATAAAAGTTGAATGGTCATTTTCCACTTAAAACCGTCTCGTTTGCCAGCAGCTACAGTTGGAGTAAGACCAAAGAAACAGGAATCTAGTCAAGGATCTGACACAGGTTTTGCATCTTTGGGACCCCTTGCCAGGGCACTTGGGTGTCTGTGTCATTAAATCTGAGGGCCGGGAATGCCCATCCTCTCTCAGAATATGCTGAATTCTTGAAAGCCTGTCCTCTCCAGGCAAATACTGTGGTGGTAAAGAGGGGGACTCTAGACTCAGGCCACCTGGCTTTAAATCCCAGTTGTCCCCTTCTGAGCTGCATGGCCTCAGGCAAGTAATTTAACTTCCCTGTGCCTCAATTTCCTCAACTACAAAATGGTGGTGATAATAGTGATTACCTCGTAGGGCTGTTGTGAGAATTAAGAGTTCATGTGTATAAAGCATTTGGAACTGTGTCTGGCACACTTCGAGGACCACGTAACTCTGTCATTATTTCTGTTTTACAAGTAAGAACAGAGAGACACTGAGGATAAGCTCACTTCTCTCATCTTGGCACATGGTGGTGCTGAGGCAGGACTAAGCTGCTCTGTGGTCTGCAAGCTTTAGCAGGGGACTTGTAAGAAATTCAGCTTTCTGCCACCCCCACCATCACTGGGTTCTGATGAGTAGGTCTGGGGTGGGGCCCGGGAATCAGCATTTTAACTACTTCCCAGGGGAATCTGATGCAGGTGGTCTGAGGACCACTCCCTGAGAAGCACCAAGCGTGGACTAGAGATTTCCCTGACCCCTTCTTCCTCCCCAGGACCCCACCCACCTCCGTCTTTCCACCAGGGCAGCTATGTAAATGCCTTGCCCGGTGTCGTTTCTACCCTGGCACATGTGGGAGGACTCTGAACAGCCTTTGGGTTTACTTTGCCACCTCTCTGTGAGATCTCACTTCACATCAGTGCAATAAGATGGGAAGAAACAAGAGGAGAAAAGATCTCAGCAAGTGACTGAACTCTCTTGTTAATGTGGAAATAGGCTGTTTCATTTCTACACTAGGAGTTCCCTTGGTCTTATTCAATTCTGAACTGCCCATGTCTGGCACAGAAGAGAGACTGAAGTCTGGATAGAATCGTAGAGAAAATTAGCTTTTTGGGATGATTTGAAAACAAATCATGGAATTGCTAATTCTTCCACTTGAAAACTTTTGGAGAACCGGCCTTTTAGATACAGCCCAGTATAGTCAGATAACACCAAATGGAGTTTTAAAAAGTTTTCACACCCTCATTTATCACCCTCACTTATCAGATAGCTCTCTTGTGTTATCAGCACAGTAACAGATAATGATGTGTTATCTGTTATCTCTGTGAGGGAGGAATTGTTTGATCACCATTTTACAGCTGGTCCCTGGGTGAGGCTGAGTGACTTACCTAAGGTTACATAGCCTCCAAGAGACATTACCTGAAGCCCAATCAGGTCCTTTTGCCACTAAAACTTACCCTATTTCCATCAAGTCCTGCTGCTTCTGTGGGTTTTGTAACATTAGTCCTGGGAACCAATCAGGAATGTTTTGAAAAGCTTAGTTTAGGAGACAACAGATGGGCAAAGCCATAGTCTAGGGCATTCACAGTCCTGGTGTGCCGGAAGACGATCCCCCAAAAGCTCAGAAAACTTGCTTGTCTAAAAGTCTACAGGTTGGCCTCCTGCTGATCCCTGTGCCTAGCCAGGGGGCTTTGGTGCCTTTAACTCTGCCGCTCTGTCCAATAGCAGAGGAAGCTGTAATTCACATTGACCTAAAGCAATCAACAAAACCTGCACCACCCCCCAGGCATCTGAGACTAACCTAATAAGTGTCCATGGGGAGTGCTAGCTGAGTAGGTGCTCATTCCATGAAAACCCTAACCCTTTGCATCATGCAGGTAGGGACTAATTAATGCAGCACTGACTGCACTGCCCTCCCCTCTCTTGTTCAAGAAGGTATAAGAGAAAAGAGGAAATAAAGTCAGGACCGATGATAAGGGAAACTTTTCAAGGGTGGGGGGTGGAAAGCAACCCACCAGTGCTTGATGTGGTTGCCTAGATCACAAACTGGGTATGACCTGGGGACTTCTCTTAACCAGGGGGTGGAGGGGTGGGGAGACCCCTCCACCTCCTTTTTAGAGGTGACATCCCACCCACACAATGGAAAAAGAGAAATTTCTTTCATGATGATTTGCATTTAAAAAATAAAGGCAAATGAGCAAGTCCTTGGAGGCTGATGTTTTCATGAGGTTTGCTCAAGCATGTGTGCCCCTGTGCCCCAGGCTGAGAGGTGCCAAGATGGGTTCAGTGGGCCAGGCCCCCCGGCATTGCAATGTCTGTTTTTTAGCAGTGGTTATGACGGGAGGAGGAGCCCATGACCTGAGCCAGTTTGGAGAAGTTGGGGAGGGAGCCCACCTTCTCCTGGCAGTAGCAGCAGGCAAAGACACTCTGCACAAGTGTACAAGTTCTGAGCTTCGCATGAGAGGTAGAGGCCCCTCTTCTGAGGAGTGCGGGCACATAGTCAGCTCCATCATCTCAGTGGTTCCGTCCCCTCGATCCTTGGGAACATTGTTCTTGTTTTTCCCCCCTTTGGTTTGGGGAGGAGACTTACTGGGCTAGAAAAATAAACCCACTAGAATTGCCCTGCATCTGTCTTGAAGGAGGAGTGGGGTGGCAGGGTCTCCGCACACTCACTTGGAGGCATCTGAAGGGACGGCATGAGCTGAGCATCTGCATTTGGAAGACGTGAGAAGGCTCCTTTGTGCAGGGGCCACAGAAGACATGGGATAAACAGTAGTGGGAGGCAGGGCAGGAGCCGGGCTCCCAGGCAGGTACCCATTTCTGCTCTTTAAACTCTGCCCAGGACAGTGCTGTGGAGGTGAGGGGAATCAGGTGTGGTCACCCCTGCTAGGAGATGGGACACCAGGCCCTGGGTGCTACAACACACGGTGGGAGGTGGAAGTGTCCCAAGGCCCCCCTCATGACACCCTGTGACACTGATGGACACCTGGTCTTCCTGACTGGCCCCTCCCACCCCCAACAAAGGACCCACGCAGTGTGCCCCTCATCACCAAGACTAGGAATCTGTGGAAATAAAGGCAAGGGCTCTAGGAGTGACAGCACAGCTGAGCCCGGACCACAGTGGATTTTACTTCCAGACTTTGCCTTCTGCTCTGATGCTCCCACCCAGTTCTCTGGCCAGTTGCTGAAGGCCTCTTTGTAGATTTGGGAGTCTGGCCTGACTTGGCATCTCTTCAGAGAACTAACTTTTGTCATCATTGATTAACTTGTAACACTGGACTCTCACCCAGAATGCTTGGCATTTTGTAATCCACCAATGGAACACAAGAATTCCTTTATTTTCAGGAAGACATCATAGGGATAGTGTCTAGCCTAGCAAAGTAACACCAGGAAAGCTAGTTGGGGCACTAACTAAAGGGATAATAATGCTCTGTGGTGGCCTGGCAGGTACGAGAAGCAAGAGTCTAGGTTTTGGAATCAGACACCCATCTCAAAATGCCTACCATTTAGCACCCTTCACAGACGCTAAGCACCCAATCCTTTTAAACTTTTGATTGTGAAATATTTTAACTGCAAACTAAGCTAGAGGGGTGAGTACAATGAGCCCCTCAGTACCCACTGCCCTGTTTCAACAATTATCAGAATCCACCGTTGCCCAGTCTTCGCATGGGCTCCTACAGGACAAAGTCACGCACCTTACCAGAAAAATCAGACTTACCGTCTGGGCTGGGCAGAGGCCTCTCAGGGGGTGCAGGGCTGGATTTCATGCTGTTTCCCATCTCTTTCTCTCCCTGGGCTGCTGGAGACGCTCGAAGCCTACGGCACAGGAGACACACACGGAAAGTGAGCCGCGCCCCGAGCCCTCCGAGTGGAGAGTGACCCAGTTTAGAGTGCATTGTGCATCATTTTCAGGCAGCCTGCTTCTTGAAAGGCAGCTGTTTTCATCGGAAGATGAGATTCGTGAATGTTGGTTACATTTGCAGCTCGGGTTCTTTTATCAAGGGAATGACAGAGAAAAACCACATAGAGGGAAGTTGCTAGCAAATGCTGTAGGTGGTAAAAGTTTCCATTCCTCCGCACCCTAGCTGGGGACAGAGAGGAGCCCTCACAGTGTTTGTGCGAGAAGTTGAGCATGTTTCACGTGGCTCATGGGTACCTGCCCCCCAAGCCCTCTGCCTCAACTCCCAGGCACCCGGGAGTTGGTGGCCTCAGACCCCAGGGGTCTGAGGAGAGAGTGCCTTCTGTTTCTACATTTTTCATTTGTTTGAGTTTTTCAACATGCTTTATTTAACAAAGGAGTAAGAAGGAAAACTTCATAACAATACTGTGTACTTGTGGCGTGCTTACATTCTGCTAAGGCACTTTTGCATTGACTGTTACTTTTGATCCCTTCACCCCTAAGCCCATTTTGCAGTGAAGGAAACAGTCTCAGAGAGGGTGAGTGACTTGTCCAAGGTCACATGGCAAGTAACAGTGGTGCTGGGATTTGAACAGCTGATGCTAAACCTCCAGTTTGCTCCGTGATGATTGCCAGGGTGACCACGCAAGTGTGAATTCTGGCTGTGCACATAAAAGCTCGGTGACCTTGGGCAAGTTCTTAACCTTTTCCTGCCTGTTTTGGAGATAATAATAGAAGAGCATTGGGTCGTGGCTACAAAATTAACTGAGATAAAGCATGTGAAGCACTTAGAACATGGCTTGACATAAAGTACATGGCAGTTATTGCCATTTACAATCTGTTTCCTGATCGTCCTCAATAATGTTCAAATTCTGGGTCCTCATCCAAGTGTTTTGGAAAAGGACATGGATGATTACAGAAAAGAGTCTCAGAGGAGCTGCCTTCTCCCAGGATTGTTGAAGCACAGGGAAGAGGCCATAAATAGAGCTATTCCTGCCTTGTAGGGACAAAGAGAAGAGACGGGGCAGGGTCCCCAGCTGGTGTTTAACCCAACAGGAAACTTACACTCCGCCTATTCTGTGTCTATGACTTAGGATCAAAGCCTAATGAGTTTGGAAGGGTCAAAAAGTCAGCCAGTCTAACTCCCACCCTGGCCTTGAACCCTGTCTTTATGCCCTACGTATATAGGCTCTGGAAAGAACTATGCTGTCAAAGGTTGAGGGAGATCTGCACCACTTCCTAATTTGGGGGAGGGGTGGCGTGATGTGGGATTTCTAGTATATTAAGAAAAAAGGAAGACCAAAATGAGTGTTTTTGAAAAATGTGTATATTCTAAACACTTACATGAACAACTTATTTATAACTCAAGTTAATATATCGTAATATTCCCAAGATAATTACAAGGCTTGCAAAAACTATAAACTCATAGTGTGCCACAGAAGATGAGGCTAAAACAGGCCACACTTTTAAAATTCAGCATGTATCCCTCTTCTTCAGAGCCTGTCTGTCTTTGTGACCGGAAAGGGTGAGGTCTTTGCAAATGTGAAGCTTGGGCCCTTCCTTCTCCACTCTCATCCCTACCCTCTGCACAAATACAGCCAAGGGGGCACCTTTGGCTGGCAGGGCCCTTTTTGCCAGCGAGGCAGGTTTAGCAGTATCTCCCTAACTCCAGGAGGGCAGGGATGAGTCGGGTGTGCCTCCAACCCTAGCCTGGCGATTGTGCTCAAGAAAAAATATGTTCGAAAAGCATGCTTAAAAACAGGACAGGTGGAACACCTGGCAGCCACATTCCCTTCAGGCCTGCAGACAGTTCCAGGCATCTACCCCATGCTGGCTCAGGGAAGAGGGACCACGATCCCACTGACCTAACAGAGGTGTATACTGCCTCCGAGGCCCTGCCTTAGACATTTCCAGGAAAGAAGCAAACCAAGTAGCCTTCTCAACTCTGAGGAGCTCGTAGCCCTGCATAAAACATGTGTGTGACATCCACAGGCTATCCCACACAGGCCTCAGGAACACACATGTGACATGCACAGGTCATGCCATGCAAGCTTCCCACCACCTCTGTCCCACTCCTAGTGCTTCCTGGAAGCCACCAGCTGCCCCAATCTCTCAGCCTCTCTGTGTGCCACCACTGAGGACATCTGTCTTCTGGAGACAGCTCTCAGCCTGCAGATAACTCTGGACCAATGCGTGTGCTGGCATCCCCACCTCCCCATCTCTGGAGTCCCCATGCTATAGCACACGACTCATTTGACTTCCTCCCTTTACTCCTCTCAGCCTGACACTTGGTGTCAAGCATCACTAAACACCCAGCAGATTGTGCCTTGAGCCCCGTCCCCATAGTTCCACCCCTTCAGATGCCCTGGGTTCCCTTTCCCTCTCCCTTCTCTCCCCCTAAATCATTTCCAAGCAGCAGGCTCCAGCCACAGTATCTGGCATCTCCCCTTCCTTACATCACAACTCTTCCAGAAAACTAGTCTGGAAAAGACTTTGTTCTCCATCAAAGTGAATTCTAACATGCTCTCTTCTCCCAACAGTTTTATGGTTCTTCTCAAGCATTCACGTGCTATTTTGTGGGGATTCCTGGAATCCAGTACAGAAAGAAAAAAAAAAAAAAAAAGACTTGAAACGTACATTTTCACATGGGAAAGCCGAGGTCCATCCGAGAAAAGCAACATACTCAGGGTTACGAGATGAGAAAGGTCTAGTCAATCCTGGGAGCATGGGTTTTTCTCATCTGTCCCCCCTGCCACCCCTGTTTCTCGCACCCTGGCCTCTTCTGTCTCACTAGTCGGAGTTCAGTCTTGGTGAGAGCAGCAGGTATGTCTGGGCTGTAACCCCACAAAGAAAAACCATCAGGACTCAGCAGAGCCTTAGTGGTCTGCTCACTGGCTTGCTATAGTCTCGAAGAAGGAGTTAACTCATCCGAAAGAGGCTATTATTTGAATGAGTGAAAATGCCCCCAGAGAATGAGAACTGGTGTCTCCCCAGTGAGGGGGCTGAACAATCTGATTTAATCTGTGACAGTTTTATGCAGTGGCTGGAGGTGGGAGAGAGGATCCAAGAGACATAATTGCTTCTGAAACACCAAGAAAAGGCCAAAAGAGAAATGAGTTGATTTACATTGGCTCTGAAAATTCTTGATTTCTTTCTCCCTTTTCTTTGTGGTATAACTCCTGGGTTTCCAGGACAAAGGATTGTAACTGGTATTCACCTTATTTCCCTCCAATCTTTGGACCAATGCTCTCTTCTTTGTGTGAACTCAGGCCTCAGTTTCCTCTTCTGGAAAATGAGATGAGTGGAAAAGATGATCTCCGAAGAGAGAGAGCCTTTTAACCCCACTTAATTCTAGTAAGCAAGACTCAATGTCTTTTTGAAAATTATTAGTAAGAAAAAAAAAGCCATCATCACTTTTTTCATGAAGTCCCCTTAGACAGAACCCAGACCTTGTTTTAGATTCTTCAGGATCAAGGGACAGCAGTTGATGTGTGCAGTGCCCGCCTTCTGAGGGGCAGTTTGCAGACCCTTTGCGTTCAGTCTTGCTAGCATCTCTGGGGGCAGATATTCCTCTTTCTCCTGCTTAATGTGGGAGTCAGGGGTTAGCTCACCTGCCCACGGTCCCAGAGCTAAAAACCCTACATCTCCTGACCTCAGACCCCATGCCCTTTTCCCAGGGACATGCTGCTGTCTGTCCAACAGGAGAAACTCTGGTCAGCACGTGGCTGGCCGCCATTTAAGCAGATGTGTGACGTGGAGGGTCACACACCTGTGTTGAGCTGCCGACAGCAGTGTGGGACATGCCTGCCAGCAGCCCTTCTCTCTGTTTGACCAGATCTAGGATTCTTTCACTGTGCGTTTTGCATTTCTCATAAGTACAGGGGTCAGGCTTCTCAGAACCTTCCACTCCTGGGTGGCATCTGTGGACAGTGCACCTGTGCCTCTAAAGCCCAGGTCTCACTGTGGGGAAGGGATGTGGCCTGAACCCCTTCACAGTATGGCAAAGGGGAGAGAATTTGAGGAACTCCAACCAAGGGATGATGCTGCAGTAAAACGGGGAATTGACGCTTTGTGACAGTTGGAATTAACATGAAAACCTACTTAGTACTGTCTTCTGCAAAGTGTGACAACTATAAGCCCGTTCATATGACCATCTTCTAAGGTGTGGGAACACAATGCCATGAGTGGAGAAACCCCAGTGTTCACCAGTACATCAATTCCAGAAGCCACAGTGATGCCCAAGACAGCCTCCACCACCTGGCTGCTAGCTTTTGCTCCATGCATGCAGGCACGAGGCTGCACTCTGGAGAGCCATCCTGTCCTAATTGCTCACAACAATCCTGCTGAATAGATGAGATAGATAAGTAACTCATCCATGGTCACACAACTAGGAAGAGGGAAAGCACGGTGCAAGCCAGGTCTGCCTGACTCCAAAAACTGTGCTCTTACCTGTGGTGAAGTACTGCCCTGTTCTCCTGCCCTCGGGTACAGTCTGAGAAGGCAGCAGAAAAGTGATTTTTAAAAGCCATCAAAGCAAACTGTGGGAACCATAAACTTTTGTGGGAGCATTTAACACAAGAAACATGGAGGCCCCGAGGAGTCTCTCACATGTCACACGGCAGTGTTTGGGAGCCCAGGCCTGGGGGAACAACAGGGACAGGGGAGAGGAGGGCTAGTTAAGGCCTGCTGTGGTCAAAGGGGCAGGAGTGAAGGGCATGGAATGTTTTTACAGCGTTATTGTAAAGAACTCTTAATTCTATGGAAAAAACCAACAAAAAGAAATACTAGCTGTCCTCATAGTATACCAATTTCATAAAAATGTAGCATGCATATGCATATATAGAGAAAAATATTAAAGGAAAATTTCCAAAATGTTTTCAAGGGCTCTCTCTGGGTAATGATCTTATAAGTAAATTTATCAATTTCTTCTTTACTTACATATTTCTAAAATACCCAATTTTTCTCCGATGTCCGTGAATCGCTTTTGTAATCAAAGGCTTCGAAAGAATGAGGGGCCTTAAGGAAGGGACCTTCAAAGCATTCAGGCCTGAGTTCAGATTCCAGCTCCCAGTCTACCAGTTGTGTGTCCTTTGGCAAGTTACTTCACTGCTCTGAGCCTTGATTTTTAAATCCATCAATTTGGGATACAAATCCATGTCCTGCAGGGTTGTTTTGAGGATTAAATTACAGATCGTAGCTAAAGCAGAGATATGTTTGGAAAAGAATAGCTAAATTTTTACCTAAGTTGGGTCGCTTGGGGGATTGGGTGCCCAGCTAACTAACTGTGCAAGCTTGAGCAAGTCCCTTCCCTTCTCTGGGCCTCAGTGTCCTCAAATACGATGGAGAGAGGGTTGGGCCAGACAGTTGCTCATGGCTTATTTGCCTCAACTATCTCCTCCACCCCGTGACTGATACCTGTTACTCCCACAATTGACTCAGGACTTGTTCGGTGCTGCCTGTGGTCTGACACTTGGCTTTAGGAAAAATATGAGCTGGCACGGGGGCTTAGCATCAGTTGGTCTCTCTGC
Organism: Galeopterus variegatus; assembly: GCF_000696425.1. Classification (NCBI taxonomy): domain Eukaryota; kingdom Metazoa; phylum Chordata; class Mammalia; order Dermoptera; family Cynocephalidae; genus Galeopterus; species Galeopterus variegatus. Next base: position 139,786 of record NW_007726700.1, on the reverse strand, counting down.
CAAGGATATCACAAGATTTCCGGGGGCACCCCACCACATCCTGACCTTGCTCGACAGGTGCACCTCCCTGAGCGGGAGGCGGGGGCCACCAGAGCTGCCTGCCCAGTGACCCACATTGTTCCCCGATCTTCTTCCAGGGCAGGTGCAGCCGCTGGCACCCAGCCCCCAGCTTCTCCTCCTTTCCTGCCCTGCAGAGGAGGGCTGCAGTACAGCCATGGGCTCCTGGTGCACTGGGCAGGGGCAAGACCTGTGGAGAGCAGGCAGCCAACTCAGAGAGGTATGGCTTTTGCTCCAACCTTTTTCTCATGCCTGACTCAAAATCAGGGGCTCAAAGAGCCACTGGGAGGAGAACTTGGGATCCTCTCATCCAAGACCGTTCTAATGTGTTGGTTCCAACGGTGTTTTTAAAAAAATTTCCCCAGAAGCTCAATACATAAAATAGATAAAAGCAAGTTGCTGACTGGGGGCTGGGGCCTCAGCATCTTCCTCCTCTTCTACTCTTGATAGACATCTCAATCCTGGGATAGCAAAAAGCACCATCAAAATAATGATTCAACTCCCTCACATCATAGAGAAAAGACGCAGAGAGGGCAAGTGGGCTGCTCAAGGTCACACAGTGAGTTTGGACAAGTGCTGTGACTCCCTGTCCAACATTCTAGCCACTGCAAGAGAGCCACTGCCTCATTGTCATTGTGAGCCTGTGTTCTGGCCCTTTCTGCCCCTGGGTGCCCAGAAGGGATCTACTAAACTCTCAGGCTGACAGGGAGGCTGACCTTTACCCTAAGACTAGATTAGGATAGGTGATTCCTATAACATAGTTTACGGTCATCTTAAGATATCATAGAAAGAAGCCAGATTTAGAGCCAGTCACTGCTAGGGCCAATTTCAAGTTCACCCTCTTTCTATTGTTGTTGTTGTTTAATGGACGTGGGCATATCTGTCTTGCTGGGTTTTCACGAGAAGGGATTGGTGAGCGTAGGCATTGAAGGCCCAGCACGCATAGTCTCCATGGCTCGCAGCTCTGCTGACGCAATAACCCAGACGGGTCACAGCCGCGGGTGGGAGTCTGTGGCAAGTGGTGTCTGGCACGTAGAGGTGGGCAAGGAAGGCCATTCCTGACACCTCTTTATTACTGCATTGGAATAAAGAGTCCTCCCCCAACTTCCCTTTCTAGGTTAACTTTTCATGCACAGAGGCCCCCCATCCGCAGGCGTGGTGTGCAGGGTGGGACCCAGTCTGTGATTCTGTTGGACTCGGCACACGTTTTCTGACAGAAACTATGTTGTAAGTGGGCTTAGGCCCCAGGCCAGGTCCTGGATACCTGCATAACCTGTACACTAGCCGACGTGGCCCACACCAGCAATGAAACCAGATTGTAAAGACAATGATTTTGATGTTAACAGTTATACAGAATGGGAAAATGTGAACACAAAACAGGCCTTTTCTTTTCATGTCAAGTGCGGATACCTGGGAAATGCAGGTTTCATTAGAGAAAGAGCAGGTAGATGGAGACTTTTGTGGAGATGCTAAAGGTCATCTGGGCTTCTAGTTGCGGGGAGTGTAAAGTTTGTGATTTCTTTATCACATCACATTTCCCAGCAACAATTAGTTTCGCTTTTTATTCATACAACTGCATGCATCACCTGCGTTGCCCATAACGTTAGCAAGTGAGATGGAAATCAGTCCTCGACCCAGTAGAGCAGTTGCAGGTGACGAGCTGCCTGCCTGGGGTTCTTCCTTCCCCCTCACTCTGAATCACTTGTCCATGCACCGATGCCAGCGCCCACACCTTGGGGATCCCTGGCGGTTGGTCTGAGGGGTGCTGGTCTCTCTGAAGAGATCCCAGGATGTTTCTTAATGGGCTGTCTGGTGAGAGGCACTGTGCTATTCTTTTCCTTCTGCTTACCTTCCATCCTTGCCTCCTCAGGAAGACCTGCATTGCCCATGGAGAGGATTTGAATTTAGGTATTTGTGTGATTGTCTGATTAATGATCATCTCTCCTATTTGACTGTAAGTGCTGTGAGGGCAGCGATTGGTTCTGTTTTCACCCTCGGCTGGAACACAGTAGGCACTCCGTAAGGAAATAAAAAGGAGCAGGTGAGCACAGAAGACACTATGGGCCTGGGAGAGCGTGGGTTAGTGTGCGCTAGTCAGTGTGCAACAGTTAGTGTTGCGGGCCCCGGGGAGAGCCCTCATTTGTAGAGTTTGCCGATTTCTGTGGGGTAAATACTCAGCATGGCTGATTTCCAGCTTGCAGTATGACCTCTCTGAATGTAGAATTGGGAAGAGATGTGCAGAATGGGCCTCACCAGCCAGTGCAAGGTGGCTCTGGGCACCACTGGAATGAATAGACTCTTCATGGAATCTTTCTCCTGACAATTATCCTTATCTGAGACAGCTGCCTGCAGACATCTCTGTTTTCAAAGGAAAAGAGACACTGATCTCTATGGGCATCCTCTATGAGAAGGGCCTGAATTAAATGTTGAAGTACACTGACTCATTTGATGCCCCAAAGAGCCCACCATTTTACAGATGAGGAAACTGAGTCTCAGAGAAGTAACTTGGTCAGGGTCACACAGCCAGTTCAGGGGTGGGGTCAGCTTTTGGTTCTTCTTACTCCCAACCCTAATTTCTTCTATTACCTTCATCCGATCTGAAAGACACTTAAATTCCAATAGCAGATGCTCTCAGCACCGGGATAGCTGGTGAGCCTAGGGACTGCCTGCCCGCTGCCCTGAGTCTCCAGGCACCCTCGCCCCTGCATCTGGGAAGCCCCCCTTCCCACCAGACCCAAGACCCAGCTGTGGGGGCTCTCCCCCTCTGCTCTGAGCCCTGAAGTTGTCAACTTTGTGTCATCAGATCATTTGAATGGGTGACCCCAATACTGTGAAGAGGAAGAGTTAACCCAATTCCCCCCCACACAAGTTTTCCCAATTTTTACTTTTCACCATTACGTCCTTAGAAACCACGGTGGGCCCTCTAACTTCTCTGGGACTTTGGGCTGGCCACTTTCCTTCTTTGAGCGCCACTTGGCTTCTCCATAAACAGTGGGTGGGCCAGATGGGGGCGCTGCCTGGTTCATCACAGATGGGTGCCAGCCCTTTCTGAGGCTTAGGAAAGAGCAACAGGAGAAAAATAGGAGCTCATGTGTGTTGAGGAGTGATGAGTTCTACGTGTTTTACATGTGCTCTCCATTCACCGTCCACAAGCCTGTGCAGCACGCGTCATTATATTTAGGCCTTCTGTACGGCTGGGGAAACTGAGGATGGAGGGTGCATAGAGCCCAATCTGTCCTTCTTTAGGACAAGATTATGCTGCCACCTTTTTTTGTGCTGCAGGATCATGCAAGTAATAGGTATTCAGTGGGTGGACTGATAGGTATATGGACAGAGCAGTAGATGAGAGGTGGGTCCTGACACTCACGGGAGGAGAGGAGATGGGGGAGATGGCATGTCTGGGGAGGAGTGCATCTATCTGTCCACCTCCCAGGGTCCCTCTCTGTTCCCTCTCCCTGGGCTTTCTTTGTTTCCTTCTTGGCACATACAACAATTGTCCTTATGTGTTTATTTTATTAAGTGTTTATTGACACTGCCCCCCCACCCCCCCCCGGGCAACTTTCTGAGAACAGGGTCCATGTCTGTTGCATTCCTCAGTGGAAAACCATGACCTAGAAGCTGCCTGGCACATAATATGTGCTCAGTGAGTTTGGCTGAGTGCCTGGGGGTGTTGTGTGCAAAGTGCCTGGCATAGTGCAAGCAGGAAGGGTCTGCTTTCAGGGCATCCTGGCCCATTCGAGGTGGTTATTTTACATCTAATGACAAGCTGGAGGACAATTCCCACTTTCTTTGGAAGCTCTTTGAGTCTCCCCAGAATCACTCACCACCACCCGTCCCCTTTTAACATATACACACTCCTCAAGCCCTCCAGCCATGGTCCTGGCTGCCCTGTACGAAGGAGGGAAGCGTGACTTTGAAAGCTGTTTGACAACAAGAGTGAGCCACTGAGCCTCTGAGGCCCCACGGTTTCTGTCTGTAGCTAGAGTTACCGTAATCATATATGCCCCCTCCCGTAGTGGTTCTCAGATGGGAGGAAGTGGTTTCGACATGGTGTACTTAGTTCCTTCGGAACACTTAGGGAGCTTGAGAGAGGGAGGAAGTCAGTCACATGGTGTGGCCTCAGTGCATATTTATTGAGGGGAGAGATGGATGGATGGACAGATGGACGGGTGTGTGCATGAACAGACAGATGGACAGTGTACTAACAGGACCCTCAGGTTGCCATCATGAACCAACTGGTTTGGTCTGGCATATATTGAAAATCCTTAATGAAAATTTTAAGTTCCAACCTCTCTCAGAGCTGGAGGGAATAAATTCTTGATGAATATCAAATGAAAAATTAAAAACCAGCATCATCTATTAATGCAGGAAGCTGATCAGGGTTTACTGGAATGAAAAATTTCTAAGTCTTCAAGAAAGGCACACTCCCCTTGAAAGTAAATTGCCAGCTTTTGCAACTCAGGATGGGAAAGTATCTTTTCATATTAGGAAAATGACTTCAGTTGGCTGCAATGCAAACCTATCCACGTCTGTTTCGCTTATATCAGATGGAGGAATAAGCAGAAACATGTACTCGGAAAAATGGAAAAGGGGTGTCCAGCTCATTGTTTCTGCAGTTCGGTCCATCATATTTAACACTTCTGGTTAACAGTTTTCTGCCTAGAAATCCAAAGGTACTGGATGCACTTGTCCAGTTTAGGAATGCTATTAATAGCTACTATTTAGTACTTAGCAACTCCTACATAGTACGTGTAATTTAAACTTCTTACAAACACACAAGGAAATTTATTTTTACAAGCAAGAAACAGATACTCAGAGAGGCAAAGCAACTTGCCCAGAGTCACACAGCTCGTTGGTGGCTGACCCAGAGTGCTGGCCCAGGTGTAGCTGATGACGGCACTGGCTTTCCATCGTGCCATCTCACTGCCCTGATTCTAGATCTGTTTAAGATGAAGGAGTCCAAACAGACTTCAGTCTGTCTATCCCATACTTGTTTATTATTATTATTATTATTATTATTATTATTATTATTATTATTATTATCATTATTATTATACTTTCAGAGCATATTAAGCACTCTCGCATAGCGTTCTTCTAACTGGAGAATATCAGTTGTAACAGAATTTTCCAGAACTTACAGTTGGGCTTACTTCCCCAGTTTTAAAAGGACCACCGCACAGTTTAATAGATTTGCAGCTCAACATCTCATCACAAATCACAGAATGACAATTTGCAGACTATAGATGTGTTTCTCCTAAAATGAAGAGCACTGTTTTAGACACAGGCCTTGGTCCTTCACTGACTTTCTCTCGATAAGGCTGTCACCCCTCACCCCCCGCCTCAGCCTCTAGAAGCTCCTCGCTGCCTCTGCCTCCCACCACCTGCATGACTTGGGCAAGTCACTTAACCTCTCTGAGCCTCCTTTTCTCACTTGTCAAAAGCAAACCATCACAATCTTCCAGGATTGTTCTGAGGACTGCAGAAAGATTACTTTCCATACAGCACCCTTCCCCTGTCACTCAGGATGATAGACATAGACATCATCCCCTCATAGCTGCATGTACAACCCCAGTTCAGGACATTCTGAGGCCACAGCCTAGGTCATTTCCTGGACACTGGGCTCTCTTGATGTGTAGGCACCTGAAAGAATGCAAAGGGTGCCACATTCCTCAGGAAATTCTGCTTCTCCTAGATCTTTTCCAATTCTCACATTTTATGTTTTCAGAATTTATATACCTCAAATGTTGGACTTTCCTTTAATTCTACCCTTACCCCATACACATACCACCTACTTAGATTGCTATTGATTATCTCTGGCCTCTTTCCAAAGAAGATCTGCACAACCAAACTGCAAGCAGCACTATTGTGATTACTCAACCTGTCTGAGCCTTCGGACATCATGACTCCAGGCTGATAGCGTTTATTGAGCACCTCCTATGTTTCTGAACCTGGCCTGGGCACTTTGCATGTCAGTTCATTTAGTCTGCCCAATACTTGTGTGAATTAGGTGCCATTTCCCCATTTTACCGATGAGAAAATAAAGCCCTATGGAGGTTTAAATGAGTTGCCTAAGGTTGCACAGCTAGGAAGTCTGATGGCAAGTCCTAGTTATCCTTTCTAATTAGCCTATGTACCAGGTCGCTCTTTAGGGAGAACATCTCCCCTGGCAAGAATGTGGCCTGCCCAAGCTCCCCAGCCCTTATTTCCATAGAATTGTGCATCAGACATTCACTGTGCATGTGCAAGATGCTGGGCATGGTGATGGGTGCTAGCTTCACGCAAGACTTGCCCTGCTTGTTCTCAGGAGCTCTTCTCTGGCTCCAGAAAGCCAAGCCCTGCCAGCTATGTGTCTGGGGTACTGAAGTCTCTCCCCACCCCGTCCCTGCCACATCCCTCAAGATACCTTCAAACGCTGAACATGGTCTCCCCTGGAGTCGGCTGCAGAGGGGCCGCTAGGTGCACAGTTGCTGCTTCTCCATCAGATGCTGCTGCTCTGGAATGAGCAAGCAGGCAGGCTTCCTGTGCGTGTGGAGAAGCCCATGCTATCGAGAAGAACTGCAGTTGCTAAATAGGCAGCACACTTCCTCTGCTAGAAACAAGGAAGGCGCGGGGCTTGCACAGGGCAGGTTCCTGTTTTTAGCAACCACTCTGAGCAGGCTTCTCTCTGCAAGGACAGGGAAGATAGAGGCATTATTAATTCTTTTACAAAGCACTAGAGAATATGGGCAGCTTGATTCTAAATGTCCAGGCCATGTCGGAGCTTTCAGAAACTTGGTCTTTTTTCTCTGAATAAAAGGCAGATGGGGCTGCAATTGGCCTTTGTGCATCTCCGGAACTTGCTGGGCTAGAGGAGGCTGTGGCTTAGAGCTGCAGTTTCTCTTTCCTCAATTTCCCAATTTTTACAGCTTCCCTATGTGACCAATGAATAGACCCCAGAGCAGAGCTTCCACCCCAGCTCTGCCATAAACTAGGCTCGAGACAGTGGACAACAAGCCCTTCACAGCATGGAGCTGCCCAGCAGTCTTCCTGGGTGAGACACCGTGCCTCCTCTACTGTATTACGGCCAGAAGAAACTAGAGGTTGATGAAAAATAGTTAGCTGACCCAGGGTTAGATTACAGGAGACTGAAGAGACATGACAACTCAATGCAATGTGTGATCCTTGATTGGACCCTGGATTGAGGGCAAAGTAGTAGAAAGAACATTATGGGAATTGGGAGAGGGCATGTGAGTATGTTCTGCACATTAGACAATATTGTGTCAGTATCAGTTCTCTCAAGTATGATAATGATACTATGGTTATGTGGGAGAATGCTCTAGTTCTTAGGGGATGCATGCTCATGATTTTGGAGGTCAAAGATCATGATGGCTACAACTTTCGAATGGTTCATGAAAAGGAAAACCGAATATCAAGAAATGGAAAGAGAATGAGAGAGACAAAAAACCACTGTGGCAAAATGTTAACACTTGGTGAATTAGGGGAGGGGATATGGGTATGTATTGCTATATTCCCTCAACTTTTCGATGAGTTTGAAATCTGAATATGTATATTTACATATTGTATAATATATTATGAATATGTATTATAAATATATGTAATTTTTCTATTCATAGTGTGAGTCTCAATCAGGGAAACTCAGGTATGTGGGGCTTAAGGGTTTGTTGTTGGAAGAGGTAGAAGCTTCTGGAATGCTGACTCCAGGATTGCCTGGCAATTGCCTGCTTAAGCTGGGAATGACAGGTAACAGCGTGAGGGTGGCCCTCTGGGAACCCCTTGCAGACCTTCTCGCTTCATAATTAGCCCCAAAGCAGAGCCTGGGCCAGAGTCTAGGGCTGGGAACCCACAGCCCTAACCCAGTGAGGCCGGTGCATTCGCCCTGGGACAGTCATTTGGAAACTTCACACAGTATGGTTTTCAAAGATAAATTCAAAACACCAGGGCTGCTTCTAAATTTAGGTGGCGCTCTGTACTAGATAGGTACAGAGGATGCTTTGTAGGATGTTTGGTAGCTTCCTTAGACAATTTGTGAAAATACCCAGTCTGTGAAGAGCGTGCTGGGAAGGCACAAAGGAAATATTGCAAAAGACTGAGTGGGCAGTGCACCTAAACAGGGAGGAAGACAGGCAGAAATATGCAAAAGTGGAGCTTTTTCCCCAAATTCACACAGAGGAGTAAAAGAGCTTTAGACTTTTGGACAGCAAGTTTGAGCTTCGTGATGGCTTTTCAACAAACATTTACCGAGAACCTACTACGGGTGGGACTCGGGATCATTCCCTTGTCATTCCTTCAGTAAAACGCCATTGAGCAAGGCATGGGTGCAGAGGCTGGGATTCAGCCATGAGCAGACACTGGCAGAAGCCCTGCCCTCACGAGCTTACCTTCTCTGGAGGAGTCGTATGATAAAGACTTAAACATGGCAGCTGTCAATTATGGGGACTACTGTAAGGAAATGCGAGGGGTTGATGTGACTGAGGGTCTGGAGGTGCTGCTTTCCACAGGTGGTCAGTGGTTAGGGGATGGGCTCTCTCTGGAGGTGTCACTGAGCCGAGACCTATAGGGGGAAAAGGAGCCAGCCACGGAACAAGCCAGGGCACGAGAGGCAGGCGCAGAAGGATGTACTGGCCTAACACACGCTGTGGAAGTTTGGCGGAAAGACACCATCGGCCATAAGGACACCTCGAGTCTGAGGGCAGAGGCAGACAAGTGAGAGGCAGGGTGCGAGGTGTGGGTTTCCATGGACAGGAGAAGCTGCTGGGGAAGGAGAGGCATGGCCTCCAGAGCCCCAGAGGTCAGGGTTGCAGCCTCTGCTCTGCCCATTTCTGGCAGGTCACTGGTAACCAGGGGGCAGGGGTGGGAACTGCTAATGCCCTGGCCTTGGGTGTTTCATGACCTCCCTCTCACTTCCTGGTTAACTGTGAGCAAACCCAGTAGGTCTGAGGACATGTTCTTCAAACTATAAACTATGCTGCCTGGGGCCTGGGCTGTGGCCAGAACAGGGGGATGGGTGGGGTGTGCACCTGGACCACGATCGATCAGCAGGAGCAGGGTGAACCTCACTCTGTGCCACTCTAGGCAGGTGACTCAGATTTTAGGCCTCTGTTTCCAGTGATCTCAGGGATTCCCAACCTCAGCGCTACTGACATTTTGTACTAGACCATTCTCTAGTGCATGTGTGTGGGGAAGTGGGGGCCTAGGGGAGACTGTCCCATGCTTTATAGGATGTTTGGTAGCAGCCCTGGTCTCTACCCACTAGATGCCAGGAGCACCCCTTCCCCGAAGTTGTGACAACTAAAAATGTCCAAGACATTGTCAAATTTGCCCCGGGAAACAAAATTCCTCCTAATTGAGAACCATTGGATTACACCCATTCCATAGAAGTACTGAGAGCTTTAAATAAATAAAATAGGCTATGAATGTTGTTCTTTCATGTAGTGGACAGTGCTGCTCTTGGGTTAGTTAGTTTTGCATATAAAGACTCAGCTCTGCAGCGGGTCGGCCCGTGCTCCCTTGTACCTCTCTCAGAAGAATGTAACATGGCAAAGCCCCTTCTGGGTGACTGCTTCACCTGTGCTCCTGTCCACTATCATACAGGTGGCCTATGAAGAACAGGTATGTGGCCTGTTCAGGAGTCCCCGGAAATCAGGGACAGGAGGCTCCAGGAGTGGGTAGTGCATAAGCTGCATCTTGAAGGAGGAAGCAGTTTGGTGGAGGGAACTGGGAAAGGAGAGCCCATGAACCAGGAGCCAACCCAGCACGGTAGGGCCAGGGCCTGCTGGAGGGCCCAGAAAAGGAGGGCTGTATTGTTTAGTTGCCACAGTGTCTCCTGGTGCTCCTACAGCACACTAGCATTCCTCTATCAGCCAGTTTCCTTGCTATGCCCTAACAGTTCACACATCTTTCTCTTATAATCCATGAAGGAGTCCTTGAGTACAAAACGTTGTGATTTATTCAGGCATGCATTTTATGATCCATCCATCCATTCATTCATTCAACAAACCTTTGTTAGCACTGTACCAGGCACTGTACATTTGCTGTTCTATGTTCCAGGCAAGACTAGGCCCTACCCTCAGGGAGCTCACAGTCCAACACTCTCTATCCTTGTTTCCCAGACCCAGCATGAAGCCGTGTTCATTGTGTATTTGTCGAATGTCTGAATTCAGCCAACATCTATTGCAAACTTCTTATATGTATAACCTGTACTGGGAGGACAGACAGGGAGGGATCCACAGATACAGGATGAACGTGGCTCCATCCCTCCCTGCTCTCAAGGAGTTTATAATCTAGTGGAGGAGACAGGCACACATATCAAAATCCCAAGGGAGGGAACCAGGAGAGGAGCTGGCAATGAGGGGGCCCCAGAGATTCCAGTTCCATGTAGGAACCCAACACTAGGCTTGGTGGGACCAGGTCAGATTCCATCCATTCTAGCAGCATGGTTGTCATTCAAGGTCATTGACATACTGAGTCAGCACAAGAAGCAAGGACAAAAACACTTGGCAGGTTATGCCCTCACAGGGGACCTCAGGTATAAGTAGGGGGTCAGCTCAGGCTTTGCTGCATTGGCCAGGCAATGTCATATCAGGAAGCACTGGTGCCTTAGGGCTCACAAAGGCACTCAGGACCATCTGTGTAGAATGCATCTGATTTCCAGAGGGCTTTACAAATTAATTAGGCATTAGGGCTCAGACTAATGGCCACAGGCAGATTACCAAGATGTCAGCCATGCATGGTTGAGGATCACTGAGTTAAGTACAAGGATGTAGTCATCACCTTTATTAATATGGAATGTTCCCCCATGTAAATAGTTAATTTTACATACTGAAAGTTGTCAGAAGCCAGTTGTATTTCTCCAGCTGGGGATACCAGGTCTCCTAACCCAAGGAATAAGAAGCCCGTTTCTACAGCTTCAGGTCTCAGGGCTCCAGGTTCTGAGTTGAGAGCTCCTAGGTGATTCCATGTCATGGGGCAAGGGGTATGATGTTTAAGCCCCACGCTGGCCAGAGCTCACACCTCAGTCCAGTATTAGTAGATTCTCAGTTTTACTTGAAAGCTTTATTTTCAAGGGCCAGCCCATGGCTCACTTGGGAGTGTGGTGCTGACAACACCAAGTCAAGGGTTAAGATCCCCTTAACCAGTCATCTTTAAAAAAAAAAAAAAAAAGAAAAATGTTTTATTTTCCTTCATTCAACATAAATGTCGGGAAGGTGAGAAGATGAGAAAGGCAACCATGGAAACTAGAAAGCTTCCTGTCAATGGAGAGAATCAAGTGTGAGTGAATGGACTGGTTCAATAGGAGAGTTCAGTAAACACTTACTGAAGGCAAGGAGTTGTGCCGGTGCCGCAAAACTGTCGGTGGGATTCCCGTGTCTACAAAGGTTAAAGCACCTGACCTTCAAGATCCATGCAAGCTAGTTCTCTGAGAGTGAAGTTCATGCCTCTGCTGTAGCTGGATGAGCTCTGACTTATGCATTCATTCAACATGGCTGGAGAAAAGAGTGAGCAATGTGGTAGAAGGTGGCCAAAGAAATGGGTATAGTAAGAGGAACTCTTGTCTTGGAAGAAAGAAGGAAGTGGGAACTAATATTTGGGAAATTCCAGGAAAGAAACTTGGCTCCTGCTTATGGCATCTATTTATTCTTCCCAAGTACTCTACATGTCTAGACCTCACCTGAAGAAACTGAGGCTCGTAGGGTTTAACTTTCTTGTCCTGGATCTCCCAGCTGATGAGCGACACTGTCTAGGTCTATGTTGTGAGCTTCTAGGTCTAGAAGTTGTGAGCTTACTGCCATCATCACACTAGCCTCCCATCAGGCCTTACCATATCCTACCTCTTCCCCCAATGCTTCCCTCACACCCTTGTCCAGTCCCGTGTCCCCAGACAGGCTCTATTGCCATCCTCCTCAAGCACTTGCCCAGCACTCATGGTTCACTTCATCCAGGACCAACTTCATCCCTTTTTCAGGCATGCGATGCTCCTAGCCTGTTCTCCACCCCCCTTACCAGCTCCATGACGACATCAGCACCCAAGTCTTCTGTGCCCATTCCCCATAGGAACTCTGCCACTGTGCACTTCACAAGCCTCCCACTTCCTTACCATTTATTTTGCCACTGTTCTTCCCTCCCTGTAGGGTTGCCTGCCCTCATGCAAGGGCACAGGGCACAGGTGCCTTCAGGCTCAGCCCAGAGCTCACCTTGTCCATATATATTCCTAAAACTGCCTTCCACCAAAAGCTACTGATCCCTCTTAAACACCCCTTGGAGCTGTATCTGTACCCCAGAAAGAGGACACATTGCATATTGGAATCAAGAACAAGAGAGGAGTTCCAGATTTTAGGAGCTATGTGGTCTTGCCCAGGGTTCTGAATCTCTCTCTGAGCTTAAGTGATATTACTAACACTACCTGGTCAAGAGGATTTGTAGAATATGTGCATAAACCAGCTAACATAGTGCACGGGGCATAGGAGGGGCCACTGAGCATGAACGCCTCCCTTTCCTCTCCAATTGGAGCATGAGCTTGGGAAGGCAGGGGCACATCTAACAAAGACCACTGAGCCTGGCACAGGGTCCATCCCACAAGAGATGATCCACAAACATCCATCAAATGAATGAATGGATAAAGGTTGTGCCTGGTGAACAAAAGTACATAAATTGTGAATATTGACTTTTCACCACTGGGGAAGACAACAGGCTAATTATGAAGACCACTGTGAGGAGAGGAGACCCTCTCGTTTCTCTGGAGATAAGAGTCCTATTTCTGGAGCTGTCTCCAAAGTGGATAAGTGGTCCATCTGAATGAGCTGAATTTGCCTGCTGGAGTGCCATCAGAATCTTTGTGTTTCTTTGGGATGCCTCTTGGCACTAACGGTATTTTCAGGGCAAAGGAAAAAGTAGAAGCTTTATTTCCAGTGGAACTCGCTGCTTTGAAGAGTTGCACAAGTGTGTTGATTCGTTAGAGCTGCTCTCTCCTGCCCTTGCTCAACCTAAGCCACTGCCTCTATGTCAGGGGGGACCTCACTGTCCTTAGCTTTGCAAAGGTTGATAAAGAGGTCAGCAGTTTTGCCAGAAGCTGGGTATTTCTTGAGCAGGACCCAATTTTAGTTTTTTGCAACTTTGTGATTTTGCTTTCTTTACTAACTTCCTCTAGAAGTTACATAATGTACAACTTACACTAATTAACTTGCACTAATATACAGACCCTCTCATTTCCTAGAATCTACCTCGAGCCCTCTTTTATTTATATGAATATTTATTCAATAGCTCCATGGGCCAGCCATGAGGCTAGGCTGTGGGGACAAGGGTGACGATGACATAGACCCTGTCCTCCAGGAGTCAGTGTAGGTGGAACCGGGGCCAGGAATGAACCACCATGACAGGGCAGCATGTGGGGCTCCTGTGCTAAGGGAAACCAAGGGAAATGCTGGCAACGCTGCAGTGAACCCGAGACTTGACCCAGGGGTGCTGCTCAGCAGACCTTGAACGTGAAGGAATCCACGACGGCTCGACATTTGAAGAGCTGGTCGGGATACTCTCTTTGTGCCTTCTCAGTTTCTTTGCATTATGAGATTTCCATTGAATCCTGTCTGGAGTTGGAAGTGACTTCAATATCTGCCACTCATCAGTCATCCTGCCTCCCGGGCTTTCTTTGCCCCTCTCAAATGAATTGACCCTCAAATCAGTTCAGTCTTAGTCCTCTTCTGCTCCAGCCTTCCTTGTTCCCATTGTCCCTGGCATTTGTGTAAATTCCTCCCCAGGTCCTCAACACCGCAGCTGGCCTTTTGGTCCCCTTCTGCCTGTTGCCTGGACAGGCTTTGCTGTGTTTTGCCTCTCAATTTACTCCTGCTTTTCACTGACCTGGAATGGCTTTCCCCAATTCAGATCAGCCAGAATCAGGGAGGAGCCTCTCAAGGCCAGCCAGGGCTTTCATCCCTTCATCTCACTGAGCAAGTGTCTGGTGGAAGGGCTGCATGCGAAAGCTAGGGTCCCACCCCTGCTCCTGTCCTCTTCCCGGAGGTGAGATTCCTCAGATCTCCAAATGGCCTCTGTCTCAGACCTAGCTCATGCCATGTGGCGTTAGGAGAGACGGAGGATGGCGGATGCAGCCGAGCCTTTGTCAGAGTGACCTACAACTGTCCCAGGGGCAGGAGGTGTGCTGACCACTTTTATTACCCTCGGCAGAGCAGAGCAGTGGGTTTGTGCTGACATCCTAGCTCAACTCATCTGCAGGCCACGAGAGATGGGCCTCTCCCTGTCTCCCTGTCTAGTGTGGTCACGTCCACACTTCCGATCACGTACCTGGCCAGCAAAACTGTTTTGAGTAAGCATTCCCACTGTATTCATATTTAATCATTAACTGTGTACACAGATTCCTACTGTATGCATTACGAACATAAAAAAATACTTTAAAATAATCAGATTTCTTAAATGCTGTTTGTAAGTAAATACTCTAGAATTTTTCTTCCTGCACTCCAGTGGTTTGTCTTGTGTACCCCATTTGAGAGATCGTGACTCTAACAGAAACATGCAGGAGGAAACAGGTCATTTCTAAACAGAGAGATCTTAACAAGGAAGTTTGAAACATTACATTTCATCTTCTCTTGGCACCAATATATAGTCTATCTTATGGGAAGGGCCCAGAGATCCTTGTGAGCTCCACTTAAGAACGAAAACCAGATCCAAAGTCTTCACATGAGAAAGAGAAGCTAGTATACAGTGGTGTCAGGTGGGTTCAAGCCCCATGAAGGGGGTTTCTTCAAGGGCGTCTCAAAGTCGCACCCTTCCCCATTTCTCTGTTGGTCTGACCTCCAAAAACAGCAAGTTCCAAGAAGTAGGGAGTGTGTCCATTTTGTCAGTGATCAACACCTGGTGCTTACAGCTTGCATGGCCTTGCATGGCCAGAGCAGCCAGCACATGTCCACTGGGAGGAAAGAGGGACAGAAGGGAGGGAGAAAGGGAAGGAGAGACGGAGGGAGCAAGTTAAAAAGAAGGGCCCCCCGCCCCCATAGACTGCAAGCTTCCTTAAGGCCTTCGTCACTTTCTGATTCCCTGTGGCATGTGGCACGTAGGAGAAGCGCAGAGAAGCTCATGGAATTATCCTGATAACAGACAGCTCCTGGCGCAGAGCAGGCTGCATTCCAGGGAGAGTGGAAAGGGCGGCTGAGTGTTTAGCGATAAGGCCTGTGCGATTAGCTCCCCGCCACCACCCGACGCAGGCCTCTTTACTGCTCTGCCCAGGGTTTCCATCTCATAAATAGTAATGATAATAAAACGTGCCCAACCACCTCTAAACATGCTTGAACAGCACAAAACGAGTTAAGAACCATGACAGAATTATTACGGATTTTATTCAAGTCTCCTCTAATGCTCTCTTTCTGTGATGCCTTCCTACTTTTACGAGATAACATTTTTTTTCTAAAAACAACATGCTGCTGCTGTTATCAAAAGAAGAGCAAGCTCAAAACTAGCCTTGATGTAATTGAAAACAGTGTCATCCTGTAATGACTGGCTGTCTGGGTGTGAAATTTTCAGTCCACGTCAACTTCGGTGCCCGGGGAGCCACAAATAATCACATCCAGCAGCCGTGGGGGGAGAGCGAAGGGTGGGCAGGCTCAGTCAGTTGCTTTCGGAATACTCTTGGCCAAAACAAAATTTCAACCCCAGAAGCCTTTTAAAACTGGAGAATATTTCATTATTTTTTATTTTAGTTTGAGTAGCAAAAATATTATAAACCAACATCTATATAGTGCTTCGCAGGTTATGAAATATCTTTCAGATCTGTTATTTCATTTAATTTTCACACAAACTCTTTGAAATGTCAGTTGTGATTTTAATGGCTGCTACTGTTTACTGGAAACCTGATGCATGTAAGTACATTACAGGTCATCTCATGGGTTCATTTTCACAAACAAATAAGATACATATTCTTTTTATCCTTATTTTATAGTTGAGAAAACTGAGGCATGGTGACTTTAGCTTTCCTAAAAACACAGCTGGTTGGGGACAATGGTGGACTTGAACCTGGGCTGAGGGGCCCCATGGACCATGCTCTTGATGCCACACCTCGAGACATTATTACATACCCATTTTACAGATGGGAAACTGAGATGCAGAGAATGAAGCCAATTACCAAGTTGTCAGTGCAGGATTCAGTAAGATTTTTCTAATCCAAAAGCCCATGCTCTGTCCATTTTTTCTACATCTCTTTAAAATAATAATAATTTATACTTGTTTTCATCTAACACATCTGAAGGGGGTAGTGATGGTGTTGGAAATGATGGGAGATGGATCCCAGCAGCTAAGGAGACACAGGGATTCAGATGCACAATTATTTACTTCATGTAGATGCATCAGAACATTAGCAAGAGACCTCCCGGAGCGTCCCACGGGGAAAGTTTGGAGCGAGAGTCTGTTTGGATTATGAGCCTGAGGGCTATTAGAGCTGTCCTCATTCCAGGGTGGGGGCTGGGCTCAGACCACAAGATAAGGAAGTGGGCACCGCGGTGGAAGTGCTGAGCCCATCTGGACACACAAGACTGTGCCGAGGAGGGTGGGGGCATAAGGCCCCAGGCCTGGAGAGAGACGCCAAAGCAGGCCAGGGCCAAGGACTTCGATTCAGCCAGTTGACTGGACAGCTTGCCCTCAGGAACCCCAAAAAGAGTGTGGCGGGTCTCCCCGCTGATCAGGATGTTGTCGGGTCAGCATCCTAAACGTGCATTCCAGTGCAGGCCCCTCCCTCCAGCCAGCCTCCCCGCTGCGTGGCCAGTGTCAGCCTTCTGAGCCTTGGACCTGATTCCAGCACCCCTAATGGAACTGCCCCGGCGGCTCGCTCACTCATTTCTTGGAAAGCGTACACGGGCCAGCACTCAGCCTCCCAGACCAGCCTTTGCAAACTGCCTCCTCCTCAGATGTCCCCTCTGCATCGGGTGGCTCCCACCTCTCCACCTGGCTCCCTGCTCGCTCTGCACAGAGTCAGTCCCAGTCACTCAGCCCAGATCGTGCCTCCTCACAGTGCTGACCCCCTTTGGGCACCTTTTGTGCCATCTCCTCTTCTCCACCCTCAAGGCCATTCACACCCACCAGCATCTCAGAGCTTTCCGCACACAGCATGCTTTTGTAGGGCAGGCATGGGGCGTCCTTCCTGAGGGTCAAGAGCTGGTCAGTGGTGTTTACTGGAGCAGGGAGGGAGGGAAAGAGGGAGGGACAGAAGACATGGAGAGAGGAGGCAGTCTGGAGGTGGGTGGAAGGAAAGTAGCACTCAGACCATGGCGTCCTCACCTCTGGAAGTCTTTACGAGGTTCTGCTCTCTTCTCAGCTCTCACGTTTCCTGGGCAGTTTACAAAGCAAGGCGGATGGCAGGAACCAAAACTTGCAGGGTAAACAAGCAGCCCAGTGTCCTCCTGTGGCACAGAGGCAAGGCTTCAATACAGGGTGGGCTTCCTCCCTGCAGGGGTGTCTGCCGAACCCCTCCACCTCCCTTTGCCTCCTCTTTCCACCTTGAGATTAGATAGAAGAACACAGCACCGGGCAGGCTGGCCACCACCGCCAGAGTTGCCACTGGGTACTTCATAGGTAGTAACTCCACCAACCTGCACAGCACACCTAAGACATACAAATAAAACCCAAACTTTATGAAATGGAGCTGGTGAAGTCCATTGATCTGCCCAAGGTGACAAGCCCACTAAGGAACAGAGAGAGATCTGAACATACATCTTCTTGATTTCCATGTTCTCACCACTTTTCTACACTGGAAGATTTTTTTCAAAGTTTTAAAGACTAATGGGAATGTAGAATGAGTCCATGCAGTGCTAGCACACATGGTCTTGCTGGTGGTACTAGCAGTACTGAGAGGAACAGCAGTAATGGAAGCCAGCAGGGCGTTCGCTCTGCTCCAGGCACCACGCTCAGTTCCTTCCACCACGTCTTTCATACAAGCCTTGCAGCAAGTCTCCGAGGCAGGCGCTGTACAGCTGAGGGAACTGAGGCTTAGCAAGTGTCGTGGGTTGACTTGTGTCCCCCCAAATTTATATGTTAAATCTCTAATCCCAGTACCTCAGTATGACTGCATTTGGAGATAAGGCATTTAAAGAGGTAATTAAGTTAAAATGAGGCCATGAGGGTGTGTCCTAATGCAATCTGGCTGGTGTCCTTAGAAGTAGAGGAGGGTAGGACACACAAGGAGACTCCAGGGGCACAGGTGCACAGAGGGACGACCATGTGAAGGAAGAGGCAGCAGGAGGACGGCTGTCTGCAGGCTTAGGAGAGAGACCTAGAGGAAGCCAATGCTGCCCCCACCCTGCTCCCAGACATCCAGCCTCTGCAGCCTGAGAAAATAAGTTCCTGTTGACAAGCCTCCTGGTCTGTGGATACCCTAGTAGACTAATACAGATGCTAGCTAATTTGTTCAAAGCTGAAGAATAAGTGGCAAAGCCACTGTGGCGCTCAAAGGCTAGGACACCACCTCTCCTGCACTGTCTCAGCTGCACTGGGTGTTCTCCAGGCCAGCCGGTCCCTGAGACAAAGCTGTAGGAATAGATGACTGGAGAGAAAGACCGAGGCTTTCTCAAGTTATAATTATGAAATTATTTTTAAAAGGAAACATATGCCCATGTGTATGTATGAAGTACTCATTGAGAACAGAGGGGAAGGCTCAGGAGCCTGCATTTTAAATTCCTCTGAAATAAGAGGGCAGCCACTGCCTCGGCTATCACTCATGGTGTCACTCTTAAAGTGTGACACCTTTGCCTGGGAAATCAGTCATTTTCAAGTGCCAAGCATTTAAATTGCTTCTGACAGCCAGAAGGTAATGGAAGTAATTAGAAATCATATTGTGACAGATGGAAAAAGGCAATTTGTGATGTCTGTAAGACCTGGAGGAAAAACATGATGGGTGGTTGCCCCATTCTAAAGGGACAAAGCCAAATCTCAGGTCCTCTCTATTTTCCAAGCTGAAGAAGTGCCTGGAAGGACCCCTTGGAGGGCGCTTCCCATGGGGGCCTGAGCAAGGCCTCTACAGCAAAGGGGACAATTGTACAGCTGACCACGCAGACGGCAGCGTTTACAAAGATGCCCATAGAAGGGAGGGTGGGTGCAGACTCACTGTTGCACGTGGTAGATGAGTAGCAGTGCGTGACTTTGCAGACAGATAGCCTGAATGCAACTCCCAAGCAGTGGGTGATTTGGAGCAAGTCATTTATCCTCTTGGAGCCTCTGTCCCTCTAATAAAAGGGGTGCATTCATTGCTCCCCTGTTTAGAGGTTTAGCGAACACAAATTGAGAACATATGTAAGGTGCTTAGAGCACACCAGGTGCCCACAACTTGGTACATTTCCTCTCTTTCCTCCGTGGGTAGGCATAGGTAGTGGGCGATTTAAGTTTGCGAATAAAAATACACCAAGATGCAACCTTTCTGTAGGGCAGGTTAACAGTACATTGGAAAAAAAGTTTTTAAAGTATGTATCTATAGAATGCAAGGTGGGGCTCCTGGACCTTGGGTTAGGCAAGGGTTTCTTAGACATGACACCAAAAGCATAAGTAGCAAAAGGAAAAATAAATACATTGGACTTTATCAAAGTTCAAAACTTTTCGGCTGCAAAAGTACCATTCAGAAAGTGAAAAGACAACCCATAGAATGGGAGAAAATACTTGTGAATCATGTATCTGATAAGGAACTTGTATCAAGAAAAAGTAAATAACACCTATGACTCTATAACAAAAGACAAATAACTGAATTTAAAAATGGGCAAAGGATCTGAACAGATATTTCTCCAAAGATATACAATTTGTCCCTTAAGCACATGAAAAGATTCTTAACATCATTAGTCATTAAGGAAATGAAAATCAAAACCACAATGAGATGCCATTTTACACTCATTAGTGTGGCTATAATGATAATAAAATAATAATAATAAAAAAAAAAAAAAAAAAACCCCCCAGATGACGACAAGTGTTGTTGGGGATATGGAAAATAGGAACATTCATACATTGCTGATGGGAATATAAAACAATGCAGCCACTTTGGAAAACAGTTTGGTAACTTCTCAAAAGTTTAAACATAGAGTTGCCATATTATATAGCAATTCCACTCCTGGGTATACATCCAAGGAAAATGAAAACATGCATCCATACAAAAACTTAAATATGAATGTTCAGAGCAGCATTATTCATCATTTCCAAAAAGTGGAAAGAACGCAAATGTCATCAGCTGATGAATAGATAAATAAAATATAGTTTATCTATACAATGTAATATGATTCAAAAATAAAAAGAAGTGAAGTACTAATTCATGCTATAACATAGATGAAGTGAAAGAAGTCAGACAAAAAAGGGCACATATTATACGATTCCATTTATGTGAAATGTCCAGAAGAGCAACTCTATAGAAACAGAAAGTAGATCAGCGGTTGCCTGGGTCTGGGGGGCAGGATTTTGGTGGGGGGGGAATAGGAAGTGACTGCTGACAGGCACAGGGTTTCTTTGCGGAGTGATAAAGTGTTCTAAAATTAGATTATGGTGATGGTTGAGTATAGCTAAAAACTGTCAAATTGTACTTTAAACGGGTGACTCGTATGGCATGTGACTTATATCTCAATAAAACCGTCTTTAAAAAGTTAGCTATAGGTGCCAAGAAACAACTTAAAATAACGTATAAATATTCATCATACATATATGGAACAAAAATATTCTCCTTTAATAAAGATTTTCACCATTTAAATGTTTAAAGGGAAACTATTAAAATGTTATGTAAATAGACCAATCAATAAATTTTTATCTTTCAGAAAAAAAAATCTGTACCTTTTGACAGTAATTTCCTTATATAAGAAAATCATCATGGATATATGAATGGATTTAGCTATAAAGATGTACATTACAATATTGTCTATAACATCATAAAACCGAAAACAATAATAGCCATCACTTACTGAATACTCAGAATTTGAAATACACTGTACTGTTAATTGAAAATCTTCTCATTTTCTTAGTACCACCGTCCTATGGGGAAGCTACTAATATTGGTATACTCCTCCTTACAGATGAAGAAAGTCTCAAATCAAACAGCTACAAGTCAGAGCTGAGATTTGCATCCATGGCTACCATACTGCATGGTCCGCAGGTGCTCCTAAGCCCTCTGACTCTCCCTCATAGCCTAAATACCCAAGTGCAAGCTGGCATTAAAAACAATCTTGTAAATGAATAAGTAACATGCAGAATGATATTCACGATGAACTGTTAGGTGAAAAAGACAGGTTCAAAAACAATATGATCTCCTTATTTTCTACATATAAATATATAAATATACATACATAAATGTCTGAACATATGTATACATATAAACACATATTTATGTATATAAAAGAAGGAGAAATAGTCACCAGGCCACCTTCAAATGTCACATTTTGGATGTTCTCCTAGGTCAGGACTAGGACCAGCCTGTTGCTTAAATGCCTTGTAAGAAGACAAGAGTGAAATCTCAGCCTGAGAGTCGAAGGACGTTAAGTAAGGGCTAACCTACGCTTTTGCTTTTCTCATACAAATTCTATGGGCTTTCGCTGAGTAAAACCAAAAATTGCTAATTTCCAAGAAGAAAGGAGAAGTGCATTCTTCTGCCCTAAGGTTAGGGTTTCAAGATGAAAGATGTATCAATTATCATTCCTCTGGCTGAAGTTTTGCCAAAACTGAAGAGTTACAAATTGGAGTAAAATTCATGCTTTTAAGGATCAAGAAAAGAAGATGATTTCAGTGTAGAAAGCATTCAAGAGAATACTAACACTAACTTGGATGTGTAGCAGTTTTAAAAAAAAGTCGATGTCTGCTTTAGTTTCTAGAGTTTTCTCTCTGAGCTACACTGGCTGCTCAATAGCAGAGCCCAATCCTACAACTCCATAGTATTTAGTGGCACCGACCAAGTTTGAGCCCGTTCTCTGGCGAGGATCAGGGACATGCAGGGTGGTGGACCTGGCACTCTGGTTCACGGCCTCCTGCCTTCGTCCTTAGACCACACAAGTCTCTGCTGGACTCCCTACCACACACGCTCCATCTCCAGCACATCCCACACTCCGCTGGACAAGCTGCCATCCTGCCATTCATTTCAGTTATGTTCAGCACAGATATAGTGAAGGCCTACTGTGTGCCAGGCTTTGTGCTAGACTTTGGGAATAAAGGAATAACTACCGTGTAACCTCTGACATCAGAAGTTCATATTCATGAGGCGTTGACGCTCACTCATGTACTGAGGGTCTACTGAGTGTTGCGAACCATTTTTAGCACTGAGGATGCAAAGATAGATGACCCAGTGACATTCCTAAATACCTTTTGTAATCTCCTGTTCTAAAACCCTCTTTCACTCCCCATTGCCTGTAGGATACCTGTCCTGTATCCCAGAGTTAACACCCTCTAAGTTGCATCTCTTGCTTAGTTTCAGATTTAATGTCCCCTAAACATTAGTCCTCACTACCCCTCTATGCAAATTCCTGCCATCATTTAGGAGAATTAATGGCCCATCCATCTATTCATTCATCCACTCACTCCCTCACTCACCGTCATTTGCTCATTCATTTGATACATGTTTTTTGAGTTCCCTGTTCTGGCCGTGCTGGTTTACCTAGAACCCAGCTTCTGTACTCTGCAACTCGTTTGTGTAATCAGGCCCCTGACCCCATCTGCCATTTACATGCCCACCTCCTTCCCCTTGTTCTAATCATTTCCTCTCATCAGAGTCCACTCAGGTCCTACCACTTCTCTGCAGCTTCCTCAGGGCCACCCGAGTGCCCAGAAATCCCTCCCTCCCTCTGAATTCTCAAAGCACGAGAATTCTTGGCTCTCTCGAACCTGATAATAGAGAGCTTCGTCTTGGGGTCACTAGTATGTGTGTTCTGCTGTATACAGTCTATATTTTCAAAAAGCACCTGTCTAACCCCCACTTGGGACTTTCACTTTTTCGTGACTCACTTTGCCTGGAATAAAATAGAGTCAAAATAAATATCGGGCTGGTAACTCTCAAGTAATGCATGGTAATTGCTTTCAGTTCAGCCAGTAAGGCAGCTAGAGATGGTTAAGTTTCTAGAGGCTGAGTGCTCTGACCAGGGCTTGGGAGTCACATGTCCAGTTTCTCCCAGTGAGAAGTTGTGGAAACAAGCCCTGGGTTCAAGTTCTATGTGGCAGATAATTTCTTCTTAAAAAGACATAGTCCTTCCTACTGAATCCTATCTTCATAGCATTGTGGCAAGGAACTAAATCATGATACTGGGCAAGAAAGCACTTTGGCTTAGCAAGTAGAGGCACGGGGTTGTGTGAGCCTAAGCTGGCTTCCAAGAAGGAGATCGCAAGGTTCTTGCAACCTGTCAACCTAGTTTGTGATGGCGGGTTTAATTCAGTGACTTTTTTATAGCCAGGACAATAAGTTAAATTATAGGAATTAAATTTATGGTTAACAATATTCATAATGTTAATTACCATTCACTTTTATTGAGTGCAAATTGAATGTTAGGTATTTTACATCCATTACCTCCTTTACTCTGCACATGAGTTCTGTGAATGTTGCCATAATATCCCCACTTTACAGATTAGGAACTGGAAGCTCAGAAAGACATAGGGAATTGGCAAACTGGTAACAGACAGGGCTGGGATTGAACCCTGGTCTGTGTGGACCCTTTGCTTTGGCCTCACATTCACGCATGAAGTGAAGGGACTGACGACCACCATCATGAGTCTGGTGACACGCAGTGGTTCTTAGAGCACAAAGCTGTGGAGCCAGCTGCCCACTCAAATCATGGTTCCGTCGCTCCCCAGCTGGGGCGAGTGGATTCATTTCCGCCTTGGATTTTTGCCACCTCATGAGGTTGTTCTGAGATCTAAGTGCACTTTCATACGTCTAGTCTTTATACAGCGCGTGGCATGTGGTGAGTGCTACTTAATGTTAATTCTTGCCATCAGTATTACGTCCACATGCTGGGCACCACTGCATGGGTTGTGCATGAATTAACTTGTCAATTCAACGTGTGCCTGATGGGTAAGGAATTGGCTGAGTATCTCCTCCTGGGCAGGTGTTGAGCTTCCCATCCTCCCCTCTTTTCCTGTGAGGTGGATGTCACTGTCCCCACCTCTTAGGTGAGGATCCACGTTTGAGGGAGGAGCTGCTGGGAAGGAGTCAGAGCAGGCATTTGCTCAAGTATTTGCTTTCTGCCCGGGATGCCCCTTGGACCCACCAGTCCCCCTACGGTAGGGCCACCTGGGCTCTGCTGCAGCGGCCAAATTTGTCACAGAAGCCACCCCTCTCCTGCTTGCTTTTCTCATTAGCAACATCTTTGTAGAAGGCCTGCGAGAGGTTCCTCCTGGGAAACACTGAAGTGTCCATTTCAAGAAGGGCTGGTGCTTGTGTGTGAGCATTTGTGTGTGTGTCTGTATGTACACATGTGTGTCTTTGTGTTTCTGTGTGTGTTTGTATTTCTGTCCAGGACTGTGTGTGAACATGTTTCTGTCTGTGACTGGTTCTGAGTGTCTATCTGAGTGTGTCTGTGTGCGTGTGTCTCTGTGTGTGTGTTTCTGAGTGGGTGTCTGAGTGTGTCTGTGTTTCTCTGTGTCTATAAGTGTGTTTCTGCCTGTCACCGTGTTTCTGAGTCTGTGTCTGAGTGTGTCTGTGTCTCCCTGTGTCTGCGTGTATGTCCCTGTCAGTGACTGTATGTGTTTCTGAGCATGCATCTGAGTGTGCCTGTGTCTCTCTGTGTCACTGTGTGTGTTTTTGAATGTGTCTCCAAATGTGTCTGTCTCTCAGTGTCTCTGTTTCTGAATGTGTCTGAATGTGTCTGTCTCGGTGTCTTTGTGTGTGATTCTTCCTGTGTGTGTGTTTGAGTGTGTCTGAGTGTGTCTGTGTCTCTCTGTGTCTGTGTGTCTCCGTGTGTCACTATATGTGTCTATGCGAATTATTAGACAGGGGCAGGTCTTGGCTCTGAGGGGACTATAGTGGCTAACTGAGGTCAAGGCACCTTACAATGTTCAGAGGCTCTGGGATGAAAAAGCAGTGGTCAGCAATTGTGGTTTTGGCTTGTGCTATTTTTAAAGCTGAAAAAACCCAGAGGAAACTCATTGCCATTTAATTGATAGGTCAGATTTAGATAAAGCACCAGCCTAGGGCTTCGGACCTGCTGGCATGACCGGGCCAATTAAGGGGAGCCCGATACCTCCAAACCCTGCAGGGGTCCCGTGAGACCCCCGGTGCTCACAACAATGCTGACCACCGCCCCCCGTGTAGAATGTGGAGAACTCGCCAACTTCACCTGCATCCGCCGGGAGCGTCATTACAACCACCCTGTGAAGTACGGCTTATTAACCCATTCACGGAGGAGGAAATCTGGGTCCAAGAAAGTCACTTGCGCAAGGTCGCTGCATCAGCAAGGATCGAAGCTGGAGTTTGAACCTGGTCCTCTGACCCCGAAGCCCACGCACCTTGCAGACTCTGCACAGCACCCCCTCCTCCCGCCCCCCAGTTCTTTGTCTCCCATCGATGAGGGCTTTAAAATGAGGGCTGAGCCGGCCGCTGGTTTACTTAACCACCGATTTTCCATGAAGAAAGAGGTTAGGTTCCTTCAGAAAAATCGATGAAAACAAACTACTATAAAAGAGAGGAAAGTTCGCTAAGCCGTCTTGCAATATCAGTGCAACCCACGCCTTTAACCACTTCCTCGCCATATCAGGAAGCCCGGCTTTTTATAGCTGAAGAAAATGTTGCAAACATCACAGGGCCCCATCCTGAAATTCACTTCTCCTCATGGCTGACCTGCGGGAGATGCTGGACTGAGGGCCCCTCCCCAGCCGTCCTGCTGTTTGCTATTTAGAACCTGGGGCTTTGGCCCTGAGTATCATGTGCGTGCGTGCGTGCATGTGTGTGTGTGTGTGTGTGCATGCATGCGTGTGTGTGTTTGTGCATGCGTGTGTGTGTGTGTTTGTGCATGCGTGTGTGTGTGTGTGTGTGCGTGCGTGTGTGTGTGTGTGTGTGCGTGCGTGTGTGTGTGTGTGTGTGCGTGCGTGTGTGTGTGTGTGTGTGCGTGCGTGTGTGTGTGTGTGTGTGCGTGCGTGTGTGTGTGTGTGTGTGCGTGCGTGTGTGTGTGTGTGTGTGCGTGCGTGTGTGTGTGTGTGTGTGCGTGCGTGTGTGTGTGTGTGTGTGCGTGCGTGTGTGTGTGTGTGTGAAGAGCACTGGATCATCCTCACTCACGTTCCTTGCCACCATCACTGAATTTCAGGCCCTGGGCTGGCTGGGTATTTTTACTTTTATTGCTCCTTATTCTCACGATGAGCTGGGAGTTAGGATTCTGCCTCTTTTACGGGTGCAGAAGCTCAGAGTGAGCTACTGGCTGGAGATCACCCAGCTCGGGAACCTTGCTCTGTGCATCTCGTGGTAAACACAGCCAGTATGGGGAGACTATGAGCTTATTATCTAAATGAATTGAGGACAGAGAACCCAGTATATGGCCCATCCCTGTCTTGAGTCTGTAGGCCATGCTGCTGGCCCTGCTCTGAGCTGCCTGGAGCTATTGGAAAGGACGGCTGTGTCTTGGACCCTCCAGCTCCACACCTTGCATACTTTCCTGCCCATCAGCCAAGGTTCTGACTGTCTGGCCTTGCCTCCGACTCTGGCCACAAGGCCGCTTCTTGAACCTGACAACTAAACAGAGGTGATAGTAATAACAGTGCTGCTGTCTTTCATCAAGAACCTGCCCAGTGTATATGTATGAAATGCCACCTTCATGCTGGCTAAGTCCTTGGCCATAGGGTTCAGATCCGGG
The DNA here is from genome assembly GCF_000696425.1 of Galeopterus variegatus. Classification (NCBI taxonomy): domain Eukaryota; kingdom Metazoa; phylum Chordata; class Mammalia; order Dermoptera; family Cynocephalidae; genus Galeopterus; species Galeopterus variegatus. The sequence continues at coordinate 112,958 of NW_007726700.1, read as the reverse complement.
CTCTCGCTTTTGTTAGCTCTTTGATCTTGGGCAAGTCATTCAACAATCTGTGCCTCCACCTGCTCATCTATAAAATGGGATGATAACATCATCTGCTTTGTAGGATGGTTGTGAGGATTAAATAAGTTAATATCTGTGAAATGCTGAGAACAGTGCCTGGTGCAGAGAAAACTCTCCAGCGTGGCTGGTCTTTGTTTGCATTAGGCATCTCACCCCAGGGGAACCTCAGCAGGCCCTTATTACACAACGAAGGGTCTGAGCCCAGAGAAGTGACTCATTTAAGACCACACAGCTTGTTGGTCATAGAACGTGCCACTCCTCACCTGGGGTCCTACAGCTGAAGACCCTCTAAAGCCCAGCTGTCTGGACCCACAGGCTGGCTCCACCTCTTACAAGATTTTGACCTTGGTCATGACTTAATTCCCCTATGTCCTTATTTCCGTAATGTAAAATGGGGACAATCACAGCAACTAATTTTCATAGTTGCTGTAAGAATCAGATGAGTTAAAACAGGAGAAACTCCTGAGTTAATTTATCTTAGTCCTTGACCCACAGTAGTTACTGTTATTACTATTACTGGTAGTAGCACTAGTAGTAGGAGTGGCACTACTACTACCCTTATTGTCCCTGGTTCTTCAGTGGGCAGCCAGTGTCTGAGCCAGAGGTGGGGGTGACCCACAGAGGATGTGCCCGGGAACCGTGCACGGCTCAAGACCTATGCAGCTCATCTGTTCCACCCTGGGCAGATGACCCGAGTCCACCAAGGTCCAGACAGAGATCAACTTCCTGGAATGCAGCTCCCACCACTCACATTCTTGGAAAGGAAATGCTCCCAGCACCCAACTCTATCTTCACTGAGCCAAGAAATCTTGCTATTTAAGGAGCCCCAGAAGGTGGTGGTGGGATGTGGTCCACCTTTACAGAGTTCTCTTCTCAGAGGACTGTCGGGATCCATGGCCCTGTTCAGAAACCATCAGCCCTTTGCCTCCATATACCACTCCAGGTGTATAGCCAGCACTGATCTCCTTGTCCAGTGCCCTCACTTCACAGGTGAGGAAACTGAGGCCTAGGGAGACAGCCATTCAAGACCACACAGCAGGCTGGTATGTTGTTGATATGCTATTGATCAGTCCTAATCTACCCCCTTGTGTGCATTCCTGGGAAGGGTCCTGGGACCCCCAAGAGTGGAGGAAGGATGCAGAGCCCTGAGGTGGCCCTGAGGTCTGTGGGCTTATCAGACCCTTAGCCCTGAGCCTGCTTTCTCTTCCAGGGTGGCTCTGTGCTCTCTCCGTCTGCTGTCATCAGCCCCAAGAGGGCTCAGCAGCAGGCGGCTGCTCTGGCAGAGGAAGTCAGCTGTCCCACCTCATCCAGCCAAGATATGATGTCCTGCCTCCGTCAGAAGCCCGCCAACGTCCTCAATGACGCCCAGACAAAGGTGGGCACTAGGTGCTCATTGGGGAGGGACTTTCTCTGATCTTGTACAAATGGAAAATGAAGGCCTAGAAAGGAGACATGACCCACCCAAGCCACACAGTAGGTTGATGACCAGCTGGAGCTGGAACGCACGTTCCCTCACCCCCAGTGCCTGGCACAGGCCACAGTCTACAATGGACCAAGCAGGAAACTGAAGGCAGACAGCTCTATGCAGCTTGGGTTTCCTATCTATAAGATGGGAATAATGATGTGGACCTTATAGAGTGGAAGGATAAAATGAAATAACGCACGTGGAGGGTCTTGTTTTGTGCCAGGACCATGGTAGGCACTCGGTCAAGTCAAGACTACACACATTGAGCATTATGGACATGACTTCACAGATGGGCAATGGATTTGGGCCACGCTATTCCCTTAGACAAGACAGCTGTGTGCTCCCTTTCAAAGGTTTTGCTCACAGCCCAAGTCTTTGGCTGGCCCTGTCGTTAATGAAGGGGACAGTAGCATGAATAACTGTTGTCATTTCAGCTGATGGCTTGATTCCCTCAGCAATGAGTCTGGACTTGCAGACCTAGAGTGGGTCTTATCTTTAGCTCCCCTAAATGTGGACTAATCTGATCATAAATAAAGCTGAGTAATTTCACCTGTCGAAAAGCACAACCTCCTCTTTCAATCACTGTCTCCCTGCCTTTCTTTTCTACCCACAGGCTCAGGCTTACCTGTGCCTCCCTGTGGATCTGTTGTTACTCAGCAGGGAAGCTCTGGATGCTCTCCTGGGGAGCAGCTGTTGCTAAGAGTGAGATTTGCCTTCCAGCTCTAGGCACTGTCTCTTGGTGTCTCGGCTGCCTGTTATTCTGGTCTTTTTACTCTTGTTTCCCAATAGAGCCCCAGATGTGTAGCCCACACTGGCATTTGCTATAATTAAGACCTTGTTAAAGCAAAGCAATGCAACTGATTATTCCAATACCATTATTTTAAAAAAGGGATAATATCCATGTGAATAATGGCATCCTTTGCATCCAACACAGCTTCTGGCGGTGAGTGGCCCTTTCCACTACTGGGGTCCTGTGGTCGATGGCCAGCTCCTCCGTGAGGCTCCAGCCAGAGCACTGCAGAGATCTCCACTGGTGAAGGTCGATCTGCTCCTCGGGAGTTCTCAGGATGATGGGCTCATCAACAGGGCAAAGGCCGTGAAGGTAGGTGGAGAAGAGGCCTCATGGGGCTCATGCTGGGTGCACCCTGGTGGCTGTGGACCTCAGTGTCTACCTTTCATCAAGAGTCATTGAATGACTTGCTTGTTTACAAATAATTGCTGGAAAAACTGCTATGTGCAAAGGCTATGTGGGTTTGGGAGGTGGTAATGGGGGGGGTCAGAAATTAGACACTCGCAGTGTAGTGGTCAACAACAGATTCATCTACACATCACATCCATGAATGAATCCCACAGAGAACAGTGAGCACAAGCTGCTCTGGCAAGTTTACAGCTTCCAGGTTCTGAGTTGGAACACCCAGGTTCTGGGCCACTGAGACCCAGGTTCCTTGAAAGAGGCTTTTTCTACTGAGAACTGAAAGGAAGAGGCAGGTGGATGAAGGGACTCTTGTGGAAACCTCACCATTTCCCAATCCTGGAAGGGATCTCCGAACCCCAGCCTTCCACGTTGGTTTTCTTCCCATGGAAAGCATGTACAATGGCCCTGGGGGAAACACAGCTTCTTGTGACTTGCTGGAGGCACAGCAAAGTGGGAGTGAGCTGTGAGATCTTTTATCTGCCTAAACACACACTTCCTGCTCTGACCAGAAGGCACAGCCTCTCACTGGGATGCGCTGACCCCGGGAGAGGCCGAGCATGCATTCCTCTGCCCCCTGCTGCACCCTGCCTTGGGTCAGCTGCTTTCGACCAAAGCCCTCTGGGTAGTCACCCTGGGGTGGGGACCCCAGTGCATGACACAGGGAGAGGGCTGCTCTTGGTGTGGGCAGAAGGCACCCTCCCCTGCCCACACACAGCATGGGCCTCTGTCGTTTTAATTGAATACTCGCTGGTATAACTGGCATTAAAAAAAATCATTAATGCAACCAAACAGGATCCTACATTCCTTTGGATTATTCTATTTCCTTTGGGTAATATATCTCACTTTGGGGAATCCATCTTAGCAATAAAAGTGCCAGTTTTACATGACATATGTACAAGGGTATTTATCACAGCATTAATTACTGTGGCAAAAAACTGGAAGCAACTCAAATGTCCATTAATGGGGGAATGGTTGACTAAACTAAGATACACACAAAGTATTAAATAGTATGAAGATGTTAAAAAGAATGTACTACATATATCTCTATCGGCTTGAGGGATGTCTGTGATACGTTGTTAAATGAAAAAAAAAAAAGATGGAGGAATGTGAAATTAAGATAGCATTCATATTGCCCACCCCAGTACTAACAACTCCTGATACATTATGTATGTATTTGTCTGTTGTCTTTCTTGCCCAGCTAGAATGTATGAAATCGCTATCTCCGGTGCCTAGGTCCGTCTGCTGAACAATAGGTGTGCAATAAATGTTCATTGGGGTGAATGAATGAAATGATGGAGAACGGACTTTGTCCCAGGCCCTAACCAGGAGTCTTCAATGAAATAATTCATCCTCACAACAACCCTACAAGGCAGGGATTATTATCACTCTTTTTCAAATGGGAAACTAGTTCAAGGAGAATCCAGAATTCAAATCCAGGTCTGTCTGACTCCAAAGGCATCTTTTTGCATTCTGACATTCTGGGAAAAGCCAGACCTTCCCTCCAAAGACCACCAACAACGGTGTGCTGTGTACTCAGATGGATGTGAACCCAGCTAGCATGAGGGCTGCTATGTGCAAAGGGCTTTGCGATTCCACCCACATTCTTACTTTATCTCAACCATGAGGCTGTGAGGTAGGGAACCAGTATTTCACACCATTATACTGAGGAGTAAAGGCTTAGAGAGGTTTAACAATTGTTAAGGTCAGCTAACTAGTCATTTGCAAGGCCAAGTCTGTACTACAGTTTCTGATTCCAAATGGAGTGATCTACCCATGACCCCATCTGTGCTAAACTCTAGAACAGGGACCACCTATACCTCCACCAGACACAATCACTGCCCAGAGGAATCCTCAGGATCCTGCTTAACACACACCTGCAATAGAGTGGTGCATGCACATGGTGGAAACTGAGCTGCCGGCTGCTCTCTAGAGCAGTGTTGAGGCTCCCCTTCCTTTCACACCACCCTGCTCATGGGCTTCATGTCGTCCTTGCCTCCGCCTGCTTGTGGCCTGCATTTAGAGAGTTGGGTTCGTGTATTCCTCCATTTTCCCCCAGAAGGCACCGTGGCACCTGGGTCCAACAACCATTAGTTGAGGACGACCCCAGAATGGCACATTCCCAAGGACCTCAATCCTGGCCCCTCCTTCTCCTGCTTAGTCCTCTGTCATTCAGTATCCACCAGCCCCTCCTGCCACATCTGGGGCTGAGAAGTAGGACATATCAATTGCAGCAAATCACTGCATCCACCTAAACAGGGTATCAAGCATTTTTTCTAACACTAAGACCTGTGTATGTAATCATGCAATATTTACGAGGCCACTTGCTGGATGCCGGATGCTGGCCAGGTGTTTGGGGCATAGACACAAACTGAATTCCTGCCCTCAAGAGGGTTCATGGTCAGGTGAGGAAATAGAAAAGAAACAAAGCAAATAACTGAAATACAGTTTGGAACATGCTATCTGGAGAGATGGACATCTATTCCAGAACCTTAGGAGACAGGGGGGCAAGGAGGTCACTGGCCCCCTAGTGGCACTGCCAGCTGGGGTGGCACCATAGCCAAGGACCTGACCAGAACCCTGCTCCCTTGGCTGTCTGTCAACAGAGCTGGGAATGTGTCCTGGATGCCCTTGGGTTGTAATCAGGAGTATTCAGTTTCCCCAGAGCCTGAGCCTCAGTTTCTCTGTCTGTAAAGTTGGGAGATTATTAGCAAATATCCTCATAAAGATGTTCAGAGGATTCAAATATGCACCATTTTGTAGAGAATAGTTTATGCTCAATAAATGTTACTTTTTTCACTTCATTCTTTAATTTTAGTGTTAGGATTAGTGTCCAAGCTATTGTCCCTGATCCAGAGAATTATCGAGAGAAAGCAGGATTACAAAGAACCCATGATCACTGAATCACTTCACCTGACCTGAGACCAATTTTCCAATTCATAGCAGACACGCACACACACGCTTTCTTCTCATGCCAACTCCACGTAAATACCATCCGATCCCACTTCACAAACACATGCAGTGCAGCTTCCAGGGAAGCCTCAGGAAGGATAGGAGCCCCCTGCCCCAAGTTCATCCCCGTCAATTCACCCGTCACCTCAGCAGAGACCCACCAAAGTCCCTCAGACCAAACAGAGTGGGTGGGTAGGGGCTCCATCAAGTCTCTGTGAAGACCCTCACCCATCTAGCATCCTAGGGCAGTGACAGCCCACCCAAGGAGTCCTCATGACACCTGGCAAAGTTAGCAACATACCCGCGGAGCATCAAGCCTGCCTGCGATGTTCTCCATTCACGGTGAACGATCTTATTTTCTGAAATAGCAGCTTTCCATTGAAATTCTTCATCCGTCGCTGTGGTGGGGAATTTTGCCCCCTTTTCTCTCGCTTTCTTCCTTGCTGGTGAAATTGACAGTCTGCCTACATTAACCGAGCATTCATTTGCATGATCAAAAGCAGATTTGTTCCAAGATGCAATGTGCTGCCTTCCCCTCTCGACACAAGCATCCCCAAGGAAGGCGAGAAAAATCAGAAGAGCGCTGCTGTGCCCCTGAGCTTGGCCAGGAGTTTGCCTCGTCCGGGAGCAGGTGCAGTGGGAGTCCTGTAGGGAGGGGGGGGCAGCCCATTTGAGAGCTGGAAAGTAGCTCCTGGCAGCCCAGGGCACTGGCAGGAGCCCCAGCACGGGAGTATCGAGCCTTTGGTGACAGATTATAGTAAGAGCATGCAGGAGTCCTGAGCATGAGCATGAGGTTTCCTGAAAAGAGGCGCTGTGTACCGAATCCCCGCACTTGCGGTTGAGCAGGCGTTAGAGTCAGGGCTTGGGACACAGTGGAGACCCAGAATCAGAAAAGCGGGTCTCAATTCCTGGCTGTAATCAGGTGATTTAAGCAAGATGCTTAGCTTGTCTAAGCTGCGGTTTCTTTAGCCTTTGAATGGACACAGTGAGACCACCCTGCCTGTCCAGGCTGTGTCATAAGAGAACTTTAAGCAAAGGAGACAGCTCCCAGGACCCAGGGAACCCTGCAGGTCTCCAGGCTCTGGGCTTCCCTAGCACACTAAACCCTCCAGGCCAGCACTGTGACCCAAGCCATCCCAGGCTGCTGCTCACACACCACCTCGTCCAGCCTTCCCGATGGCCCTATGAGCTGGGGGAACCCATTCAGAGAAGCTGAGGCTCCGAGGGCTTAACTTGTCACCGCCCAAATATTAAAAATTACATTTTATGACTAAATTAGTATAAATATGAATGTAAACTAAGCTGGACTTCTTATTATATCTTCATTATTATTATATTAGTGGGCATTTTATCTAATTTTAAAAGAAATCAAAATGAAAATATTTTTTGGGTCCCTTAATGCATGATTGGCCCTTGGCACTGGGCCTGCTGTGCTTTATGGAGAAGCCAGCCCTTTGTCCCCTAACACCATAATAAGCAGAGGAGTTGGGGGTCACCCATGCATTAATTCACACATGCATTCAACATAGAGTCACTAAGAGGATCCTCTGTTCTGGGCTCTCTTCTAGGCTCTGGGGGAAAAAGCTGTAACCAAATAGATAAAGCCCCTGACTCATAGAGTTTCTGTTCTCCTGAGAGGACACAATGACATATAAGCAAATAAATTAAGAATTTCAGATCCTGCAAAGCACTCTGAAGAAAATTAAAATAAGGTAATTGTAGAAGAAGTGACAGGATGGAGGAGAGTACTTTATGGACAGTCAGAAAAGGCTTTTCAAAGGAGGTGACTTTTAGACTGAGACCTGATTGATGAGGAACCAGCTGCAGGGACATCTAGGTGAAGAGCTGGTCAAAGGCCCTGAGGCAGGGATGGCATTGGCTGTTCAGGGGACATGGGAAGGTCAGGTGCTAGGAAACCTTGTGGACAATGTAGCAGTGGTAGGAGAGGAAGCTGGCACGCGGAGACCAGTTATGGGGGATCTTTCAGGCCATCAGAAAAGCGATCTGATTCTCTTTACAAAGGGCTGTTATTGGAATGCTTTTAAGCTAGGAAGTGATTATATCGATTTACCTTTTTTAAAAAGAGCATTCAGGCAGCCATGTGAAAAACTGACTAAGGAGAGGTAACGAAGGAAGTAGAGACCAGATTGTGTTCTGTTGTGGGAATCCAAGGTGCAAGCTAGTATCTTAAATTAGGGTCATAGACGTGGCATCAGGCTTGGGGTACATCTTGGATTGGCATTTGGGCAAATGAATTGGGAGTTCAGGACAGAGGTCAGGGTTGTAGACACAGATTTTTGGAGGAAAACCAGAAAAAATGTGATGTCACAAAAGCCAAGAAAAGGTTTTCAAAGGAAGTGGAGGTCACATGTCGGATGTCACTGAGAGTTGAGTGAGGTGAGCCCAGAGAGCCAGCCACTGGACCTGATGGGACGTGGGTCATGGGAGACCCCGATGGGCCATTGCAGTGGACATGGGGAAGGGAACGCCGAGCAGAGCAGGCTGAGGGGGAGGGGAGTCGCTTCCCACACCCCCCTCTTTCCACTGCACAGTGATCTCTTCTGGTGCAAACAGTCCACCAGTGTCCATGGAGTACTTTGCCCATTCATAAGTTGGCCTCTCCCCAGTTTTCTCAGGCTCTGTTCCATGGTGAGAACTGCATCTTGTTCATGTGGAGCCCTCAGTTCTTCGTCTTCCATTTCTGTCCATCAAATGAACAAATGGGTGTTTGGGTCTCCATCTACCTCCAATCTTGAGAAAATTCTGGGGGCATTCATTGATTCATTCATTCATCCATTCATATAGTCTTGCAAGAATCAGGGGAACTCTGATAGGCTTTCCGTTTTTCCTCTGGGGACTCTGCTCTGAGTATTTTTCTTCTCAAGCCTGTGATGTCATAACCATATTGCAAAACTCTGAGAGTAACCAAGGCACAAAAATTGATGAAGGACCTTCTATGTACAAAGCACTCTTCCCCCAAAGCCCCAACCCCACAGAGCAGCATCCTGCTCTGTCCCAGGATGAGGAAGGGGCTGATGGGAGCATGAACTAGGATAAGGCAGCAGGGGTGGACAAGGGGATTGGGTTAGAATGTCCTCAGGAGGAGAAGCGTCAAGAAGGAAGCACAGGAGGATGCTGGGAGATGGGGAAGTAAGAGGAATTAGGAAACATCTTTTTTTCAGCCTGGTAACTTGGTGCTGGTCTTAGTCACTGAGGATAGGGAAATAGGGGAAGATGATTCTAGAAAAAGAACACGTGTAGTTGACGCAGTTAAACTGCACACATGGAGTTGGAGGGGCCTAAGAGATTTCCAGGAGGTGGCAGATATTTGGATATAAAAAGTTCTGAGGGGCCGGCCTGGTGGCGCACTGCTACAGTGCGCTGCTTGGGAGTGTGGTGGCGCTCCCGCCGAGGGTTCGGATCCCACATACAGTCCAGTTCCTGCTCACTGGCTGAGCGAGGTGTGGGCGCGACACCGAGGGTTGCGATCCCGTTGCCGGTCCTGGGCCGGTACGGGCGCGACACTGAGGGTTGCGATCCGTTGCTGGACACGAAAAAAGACAAAAAGGGGGGGGGAAAAAAGTTCTGAGGTTCAGGCTAGAGAGAGATTTAGGAATCGTTAGCTTACAGGTCACTGATGAGGCGAAGAGACAACATGGCACCACCCCACAAGCATGTGTGGACAAAAAGGGAGGGAGAGGAGGCAGGGCTAGCAGCGGGGAGCCTCTGGCATTCACAAATGGGCAGAGATAGCAGGAGCTTCCAAAAAGGAGCCTGAGGCTGAGCCATTTAGGGAAAGGAGATGGGAGGGGTTCCTCAAATCAAGGGGCTGGGGAGCAGTGGCAGGGTGCACGGGTGGGCCACCACGAGGCCATCAGTGACCTTGGTGGGGGACATCTGGGTCAGGGGAGGCAGGGCCAGATGCTTGTGTGGCAAGGAGTAAATGAGGGGTGGATAAACGGAGACGCCCACGTAGACCTGCTCACTGAGTGCATAGCGGGGCTGGAACACCATGGTGAAGCAGGCAGAAGAGACCCTTGTATCAGGACCTCCAGGCCAGCACCTCCCGTTCCCCCAGCCTTGCTTCTCCCATAGTGTGTATCACCCCCAAACAGTCTACATCACAAAGATGTGTGCGTATTGTCAGTCTCCCCTCTAGACTGGAAGGCCCACAAGGGCAGAGAACAGCCTGTTGGTTCACTGATGTATCCCAATGCCCAGAGCTGCTCCTGGCATGTGTAGGCACCTGACAGATCATTGTTGAATGAATGGTGAACTGAAGACCAAGGGCCTGCAACGCAGTGTTTTCATCATGACACCACTTGGCATGAGTGCAGGGGCAGTTCTCACCTGACATATTGATTTTATTTTTAATAACTTAATAACTAGAAGGGAGAGACAAGTGGTATGTGTTGTTTCCCATGTGTCAGCCACTTTATAATTAATTCATTTAATTCTAACATCAGTCCCATCTGAAGTGGAGGCACAGAGAGGTCAATGCACTGAACAGATCTATTCATTGGAGAGGAATTGTCTGAGGTCACACCAGAGCCATATTTGAACCCAGGTCTCTCAAATGCCAAATTTCACGCTTAATCCACTCAGCCACAGGCCATTTGGGATGACATTGAAGCCCTTTGCAATCTCTCACTGTTTCCCAGGGGCTCCAACTTTCTTTAGGACATGTTATGGCAGTCCTTTATAAACATACAAGCAAGACTTGCCAGTTCTAGATAGCCCCTTAAGTAGTGCCTGCCTGTAACAAACCCACTGTGTGAGGCAGATCTGGCCTGTAATTACAGCTCCTGGAAGTCAGCGCTTGCAGTCACATGGTGGCCCCAGCTGCCCCCTCCTCACCCCCCACTGACTCTCTAATTAAACTAGCAACAGCATCTGTGCTCTGGTCCTCGCCAAGAATGGAGAGATATGGGTTCCAGGTCTTGCTGAAAATGTGCCCCTTCACATTGCCTTGTGCCCTGTGGGGCTTGTCCACACTCTGGCCATCTCCAAAATACTGACCAGTCAACAAGACCACTCCCAACTAGCCACTCAGATCTCCTTTAAATGTGGAACTCTGTTCTCAGTCTCGGGGAAGCATAAACTAGGACCCTAGTTTAGCAAGAGGGAGCTTTCTTCTATGAAGACAGATGCACATAGCATTTTTTGATGTTTACCTCTTTTAATAAAGTGGTTTGGGGTCTTGTGTTCATCCTTCAGTTCGGTTTTCTAATTGAAGCCATTGAAACCCATGAATAATAAAAATAGATCTCTTTTATTAAATGCTGTATGTCAGACTTTGAGCTAGGTACTTTAAGAAGTTGTTTCTATATTCAAAACAACACTGTGAGGTAGATTTCAATTAACTCCATTTTGCCTGTGAGGAACCTTAGGATCGGAGAGGTTAAGTGACTTGCCCAAAGTCACACACACAGCTGGCAAATGCAAGAGATGGGATCCAAACTTGGGTTGCTGAGTCCAGGCCCTTGATCCTAGCACTGAGCCCTGCTGGCTCCTCTTATCTGGCATCCACAAAAAAGCAGCCACGACTTGCAGCAGACCACTTTGCAGATGGCTGTTTTGTTCTTCATGGGAGGTAAAAACAGGGCTGTGTCAATACCATCATGCCCATTTTAAAGATATAAGGTTAAGAGAGAGGTAAAATGTCTTTTCCAAGGTCCCCCCAAATTTGGCAGTTGGCACTTGAACCCTAAATTTTGACTCCAAACTCAGTGGTCTTTTCACTGCTCTGGGTTAAGTACCCCGAAGGCAGACTTTCCATCCTGCCGTTTGCTGAGGTTCCCGTGTCCACAGCTCTAATGTGAGGTCATGGTTAAGTTACAGTAAGACCCGGGACTCAGTCCCAGCTTGTACTTTCTACATGTGTGATGCTAAACCAGCCATGTAGATTCTCTCGGCCTCAGCATGCTGGTTTGTAAGATGGGATAATGTGATGCCTACTTTGCATGGTCATTTGGATGCTTCATTAAAACACACCTGTGAAATGTTTAGGACAAAGTATGGAAATAATAGGAGGTATACAAATGGTTACTAGTATCGTTTTCATTATGAAATATTTCAAACACAAAAGGACAGAGAATATTATAATGCAGTTTTTTGCCTTAATTGTTAGTAGGTTGTGAAGTCAACATAATAGATTGCAGGTAAGCATTTTTTGAGTAGATTAGATTAGAACGGAATAGAATAGAATGGAAACTATCAGGAGTATTGTATACAGTAAGATAAAATAGTATGCAGGTTATTCATGCACGTTCTTTCAGATCTGAGAGTGAGAGTGTGTGTGTATTCAACATGTACAGAATATCTTTCTTACATGATCATGGTCAAAAACATTTGAAAGGCGCTAGTATGATGTATTCAAAACACAGATTTAACAGATATTAATATGTTGTAATATTTGCTTCAGACTTATTTTCCAAGAAATGTAGTAGATGGAACTAAGACAACGCCCTCTTTGTACGCTCTCCCTGCATCAGCCCTCGGTCTCCTCTGAAGCTGGCCTGGAGCCGCCAGCGGATGTGTCTTTGATCAGTTATTCCACCGACCTGGTCCAGTCTGTCCTCGTTAAGCCAGGCTGCAAGGCAGCCCATGCCGTGAAGAGAGAATGTCCTCACCCAGGAGGGGCTGTTTACTGATCATACCCAGTCCTCGAATTCTAATCAAAGGTCCCGTGTGCTTGGAAATGTTTAGAGAAGCAATTTAAACACACTAGGGTGTGCTGATAAGCACGTTTCACTGTTTACATAAGATCCTGAAAATATGTAAGCACATATCATAGGGCGGTGCCGGGGCCGAGGAGTCTGGGCCTCACACGCTCAGCATTCCTGACACTCTGCTGCCCTTGTCTTCAGAAATGGGGAAACTGAGTCCTGGGGGAAGGAAATGGTCTGCCCCAGACTCCCACAGTGCAGACAGCAGCAAAGCCAGGGCAGGAAGGGAAGGATGAGGAAGGGAGGACAGAGGGAGTTGAGAGAGAGGAAGGGAGGGAAGGAGAAGGAAAGAAGGGAGGGAGGGGGAAAGAAAGAAGGAAGGAAGGAGGAAAGAAAAAAAGAAGGAAAGAAGGAAGAAAGGAAGGAAGGAGAGAAAGAAAAAGGAAGAAAGAAAGGGAAAGGAAGGGCAGGGGAGGGAGGAAGAAGGAAGGAAAGATAAAGACAGAGAGACAGACAGGTGGAGAGACAGGTAGAGAGAGAAACAGAGGGTGAGAGCGCAAGTCGTTCCCATCTGGGACGCATCCCCCAGGCAGCAGCGTACACCTTCCTGACCGTAGTGTGTAAAACAGCCCCTGGCCCCAGCCTTCTCTGCCTCATTTTCCTCCACAGCCCCTGCTGCCTGATGAACTGTACATCTGTTTGCTTGTTTTCCATCTCCACCCACTAGGGCATGAGCCCCATGAGACAGGGAGCTTGACCCATGCTCACAGCCATCTTCCCAGGCCCGGCTGGCAGTGGGCCCTGGGGGCAGGGGACGTGTGTCTGCACGAGAGCGCACATAAAGCATCCCGAGCGTGATGACTGAGCTCTCCTGACCACACCGGAGCACTGGCACTCGTGAGCTGGCTGAGAGCAGCCCGGGGGCGTGATCTGTTAACAGGGTGCTACCATGGCCCACATTGATTGAGCATTTCTTAAGTGCCAGGTACCATTTTAAGCCCTTCACGTGGATCAGCCCTTTCAGTCCTTCTCGTATCCCCACATGGAAGGTGCTCCCATTTAAGATGGGAGAGGAAGGCACAGAAGGGTATAGCCATTTGTTTAAGGTCACACAGCTAGGATGAGGCAGAGCTGGGATTCAAACCCAAGTAGTCTGGCTCCACGTGCCCATGCACTTAATGCCACGTTCCTCTGCTTCCCAGAGAGAAGATTCTAGAACAAGCGTTTGAGGGACTCACTTGGGAATCCCCTTCAGAATCTGACTGGGGAACTTCATGTCTTTTTTCTTTTTGTTAGCAATTTGAGGAAAGTCAAGGCCGGACCAGTAGCAAAACAGCCTTTTACCAGGCGCTGCAGAATTCCCTGGGTGGCGAGGACTCAGATGCAGGTGTCCTGGCTGCCGCCACGTGGTATTACTCCCTGGAACACTCCACGGATGACTACGCCTCCTTCTCCCGGGCTCTGGAGAATGCCACCCGGTAAGCCACGCTGGGAGAGCATGCCAGGATCACGAATGAGAAGTGCAGTCATGTGACTTCGTGCTTGCAGTCTGCTCTGCTTCATTCATTCAACCTGGGGTGACCACCCGCTGAGGGAAAGCCCTGGGGAACATGTGGGATGTCCTCAGCTCTTCCTAGGCAGTGCAGGAGCCACGGGAGGGCAGAGACAAAGCCCTCTCCAGGGGCGCTGTTGTACACTCTGTATGGAGAAGCGGTGCCAGCAAATGCCTGCTGCATGCCTGGCCTCCTGGTCACCCAGCCCAGTGCCCTCAGCCCCGGCTGCATGTCATACTCACAGGCCCATGGGCACCAGCATCAGCAGAAGCTCCCCCAGCTGACTTGACTGTACAGCCAGCATTCACCTTGCACATGGGAAATGGAGGCCCAGGCAGGGGACAGTTTTGTGCTGATGTCACACCTCAAACAGGAGCCCAGGGCTACGATGGCCATGCAGGCCCTGTCCCTGTGGGCTGCTGTTCCTTACACCCACTGCTCATGTGCCTTGTCCCCCTTCATCACTCAAGCTTCGCTCACTCCACTCGGGGAAGCCTGTCCTGATGCCCCCCCAGCCATACTGTCCCCCACGTCCCTCTCCCACTGCACTATCCTCCATCTCCACTGCTATTGTAGGACTAGCCTGGCTCCTGCTCCCAGTATATCATGAGCACGTAGCCGATGTGCAAGGAATGGTTTTTGGATGAAAATAAAGAAATAAGCAGGGTTCCATTCCTTCTTCCATCAGAGGCCCCTGGGGGTAAGACCGCAGTGGGGACTCCAACTCGTGGGTCACCTCTGAACCTCTCAATGCCTCTGACACCTGCTCAGTCTCCTTTGCAGACATCCCCTCCAAGTGGGAGGAGTGTGGTTGGGATAGAGGTGGTTTCCTTTTGGTCTTTATCCTGGGGACAGAGCTGATGTCAAGGCTCAGATGCCTCTGCTGGACTTTACTGTTGGGAAGGGATGGACTGGAAGGTGTTAGACCCACTGCCCTGCCTGGTCTCTCCACCCTGGAGTCTGTGGTTTCCAATCTGAGGGTCACTAGCTCAGAATAAAACTTCGTACCACCCACTTGGATCTTGAGGACCAGAAAGGCTTTAATTTTCTCTCTAGTAGAGAGCTCCACTTGAAACCAAACAACCAACAGCTATTTCTGGAGGCCCAGCCCTAGGCTGGACCCTGAGAACTCACAGATGTCCAGTGCCTAACCCTGAGAAGCTTATAATCAAGTCAGCACTGGCCCAGGTCCATGTTGTAGAAAGAGCTCAGGATTAGAGTTTGGGAAACCTGGATTCTAGCTTCAGCTGTGCCTTTAACTGTCTTTAAGAACAACCCATGCACTGGGGTAAATGCTGAGATCCAGGGGGAGGCAGTGTAACCAAGGGGGGCTTCATGAGGAAGTAGACTCCAGTCCTACCTTAGTTTAGGCCCTCATCCTCTCCTGGCCAGACTCCGGTACTGGCCTCCTGCCGGCCTCCCTGCCTCCAGTACCCTCAGCAGTGTCCCTCTACTAGGCTGCCAGTGTGTGACTCTTCCTGTAGGTCTGAGCCTCTCTGTCTTGCTCACCCCTCGGGAGACCATAAGATGAGGCACATCTGCCACCATTTGCCCTTCAAGACCCTCATGGCTGGCCCCACCCTACCTACAGCCCCACCTATGAACACTCTGCCCACAGACTCAGCACAGGTGCTTGTCTCGGTGACCACCCAACGGGGTGGGCCACCCTCCTTACTGAGGGACTGAGGGACCTCCTTACTGAGGGTGTCACCAGACTTGGCCATCACAAAATCTCTGCGGGTACGGCCCATTGGCCCCATCCCTCAGCTGGGAAGACAGAAACTCAAGGAGGTGAAGGGCTGCTAGTATCTCACCTTCCCTCAGCAATGCAGATGGCACTCAGAGCCTGATGGGCCCAGCTCAGCCCAGGCCTAGTGACTCTAACCAGGCCTACCTGCCTCGTGCAGCCCGAGCGCCACCCCTGAGGGCACCACTGTTGCAGCCGGTGCTTCAGTTCAGCCATGTTAGCCCTGAAGGGGAGCACGCGTGAAGCTCTGGGAGTCTGGGGCAGGGTCTCTCAACCTCCTTGCTCCTGACATTCTGGACTGGAGAACTCTGGGTTGTGGGGGCTGTCCTGCACATGATGGGATGTTTAGCGGCATCCCTGGCCCGTACTCACTAGATGCCAGTAGCAACCTTTCCACCCCAAGTTGTGACAACCAAAAATGTCTCCAGGCATTGCCAAAAGTTCCCTGGGGGTGGAGGTTGCAAAATCATCCCAGGTGGAGAGTCACTGTCTGAGGGTATTATATGCGTGAAATATCTTTGAGGTTCCCTTTTCCTTTTAAAATGCTGAATGATTTTATGTTCCATCTCACAGTATACTGCATTTGTTTCACTCTAAAGTGTTTTGCTCCCAAGTCTTTAAGTAGAATTGATGTTCCGGGAAGATATTATCCCACGGGCATCGCATGGACAGTTTGCAATGGTGGTCCATCATAAACAAGCGAGGACAACATGCTGTGCCTGGCTCTTCCATGAATGTGGCAGCAGGGCTCCTTGGAGAGGAGCACTGGGGCATGCGGGGAGGGCACTCTCTGCAGGCCTGCGCAGGGGGGCTTGGGCCAAGGGACCGCTTGCCTGGTGAAGCCCTTGCCTGACACAGCTATCCAGAGAGCTACACATAACACTCTTCCTCTGTCTTCCTTTCCCCAGGGACTACTTTATCACCTGCCCCGTGATCGACATGGCCAGTCTCTGGGCACGGCAGGCCCGAGGAAACGTCTTTCTATACCATGCCCCTGCAAGCTACGGCCACAGCAGGTAAGTTGGCTGTGCGGCCATAGAGGTATAGGAAAAGCAAGCAGTCTGGGAGGGGTCCCTGTCACTGCTGTGATCTATAGGGAAGCAGAGAAAAGAGGGCAGGACTGAGGCACAAGTCCTGGCTCAATGACATGGGACACTCACTTAATCTCTTTAAGCCTCAGTTTTATCTTCTGAAAAATGGAATAATAGTAATAGCCACTTTATCTCAGGTATTGTAGGCAGGGAAATTAAAAGACATAGAGAGCATTGTAAGCGATGCCATCTGGGGCCAAGGGCATTAATTATCCATGTCCATGGTCTACTTTATCAGCAACAGGAAGATGGGGTGAAGGAATACCAGCTTCAGAGGCAGGGTCCAATTCCCCCTTTCACCAGCTGTGCCCTCTTGGGCAGGCTCCTCTGCCTCTCTAACCTGCAGCATCCTCATCTATCAAATAAGTCTAGTAATTTCCCTCTCAGGGTTGGCATTAAAAATTATCTTGAACTTAAATTATCCAGCCCATAATAGGGCTTTCACCTGTGTTACTTTGGATGGCATCAAGGGAAGTCTTATAAACATATATAATTTGTCATTATAATTGGCAATTGGCTAAATAATGACCACCTAAAAATATCACATTCGAATCCCTGGAACCTGTAAGTGCTGCCTTATAAGGAAGAAAGGGTCTTGACAGATGTGATTAGATTAGGAATGAGGAAGTTATCCTGGATTTTCTTGGGTGAGCCCTAAATGCAATAACAGTATCTTTATAAGACAGAGGCAGGGGGAGGTCTGCCACACATAAGAAAGAAGGCCCTGTGACCACAGAGGCAGAGATTGCAGGGATGTGGCCACAGCCAAGGAATGCTGGCAGCCAGCAGAGTGGGAAGAGCAAGGAATAGATCCCCCCAGAGCCTCCGGAGGCAATTTAGCCCTGCTGACACCTTGATTTGGACTCAGCAAAACTGATTTTGGGCTTCTGGCCTCCAGAACTAAGAGGGAATACATTTCTGTTGTTTTAAGACACCAAGTGTGTAGTTATTTGTTACAACAGCCACGGGACACTAATACAGTCCCCAAGGCATGCTAATTTGCCCAAAGCACCCATTATTTACCTGGTTACCCCAAAGAGATGATTCAAGTTTTAGAGCACTCCACAAAAGCGTTCAGAATCCTTGTGAGGTTGGCGGGGTTCAAACGGTTATGCCTATTACCGATGAGAGCGTCTTCCTCCATTTGGGCTGCTATGACAGAATACCTTGGGCTGGGCAATTTATAAACAACGTGAAAAGGTCACTCACAGTTTGGAGGCTGGAGGTCCACGATGAAGGCACCTGAAGAGTCGCGTGCAATGAGGGCTTGCTCCCTGCTTCACAGATGCCGCCTTCTAGCTGCATCCTCCCATGGTCGAAGGGACGAACAAGCTCCTTAAAGCTCCTCCATAAGGGCACGGAGCCTATTCATGAGGGCTGCACCCCCATGACCTAGTCACCTTCCAAAGGCCCCACCTCTTAATACCAACACCATGGGAATTAGGTTTCAACACATGAACCTTGGAGGGACACAAATGTTCAGACCAAAGCAAAGAGTCTCATGTTCAGAAGTTAAACCTGAACCCCTCAAGGACAAGCAGCTGGGGAGGTACAGAGCAGCCTCTTACCCGCTTCTCTGAGCCTCAGAGCTCTCTTCCCACTAGGCCACTTGGTCTCTCTGCTTAGAACTACTTAAAATTTCAACCCGATCCACCTCCTGGATTCATTCCACTGACTCCCTGCAGCGTAGGGGAGGAAAATCAATGGCAGGCCAGACTCCTGGTGTGAAGGCACGTGGGAGAGCAGGAATGCAGGAGAGAGCCATGTGGCTGGGAGGAGATGAAAGGGGCCTCACCATCTAGTGGGCTGTGGCCACCCACGGCCAGGAAGGCCGAGCGTGGGAAATCGCCCCGAGAATCAGCACTGCCGTTTAGCCAGGGTGCTCAAGAATTCACTCCCCGTGCACTGGTCCTTTTGTCTCACAACCAAACAAGAACCCAAAGGGAGATGCCTGCCTCCCTCTCATGATAGAGATTGTAACCAAAGGTGTTAAAACAGCAAGCTTAGTTCAAGCCTTAAACATGTGCAGGCACCTTTGGACCCCAGAATGTACAGTAGCAAAAAAAAAAAAAAACAAAGGAAGAAAGAAATACGTCTGCTACATGAGGGCAAAAACAGTCAAAGCAAGACAAAAGGAGAGCATTCATGTGCTTCCAGCCAGAATCTGCAGTGCTCGAGCCCCACCTGGGTGAGGTTCACAGGCTGCCGTAACAAAGTACCATAAACTAGATGGCCTAGAGCAACAGAAATATATTGTCTCAAGTTCTGGAGGCTGGAAGTTCAAACTTGAGGTGTCACCAGGGCTTCCAGGGAAGGATGTGTCCCAGGCCTATCTCCAGCTTCTGGTGGTCTCAGGTGTCCCTTGGCTTATGGATGGCTGTCTTCTTCCTGTTTCCTTCCATTGCCTTCCTCTGTGCATGTCTGTTTCTCAGTCCAAATTTCCCCTTTTTATAATGACAACAGTCATATTAGATTAGGGCTCACCCTTAACTCGATTACGTCTGTAAAGACCCTGTCTTCAAATAAGGTTCTATTTGAGGTACCTGGCGTTAGGACTCCAACATACTTTTTTGAGGGGGACACAATTCAACCCTTGAAATAGCAGAGCCCTGCCAAGAGGCTCCTGAGTGGCAAGGACCCAGGGTGGTGCATTTCGGACCTGGAATTGGGGTGGTCCTCGAGGAGCCATCCTTGAACAGAATCAGATCATGTCCTCAGTCTCTGGTGGCCAGTTTGGGCTTCTCTGTTGCTGAATGGCTTCCTCACGCCCCTCCAGGATCCACAGGGATTCACTACGCTGATCCAGAGGCCTCCTGTGAAACAAAGCCACGCTCAGGCACCAGATCCTCCCAAAGTGCCTCCGAGTCTTCAGGGCTCTCGGCACTTCTGGGCCCAGTGACCCTCCTGGCACAGATGGGGACTTAGTAGGTGTTCAGGAAACCATGCTGAAAGACAGCAGCTGGCCTAACCACCTCATTTAGCAGGTGGGGAATGAGTCCTTTTCATTCTACCTTTTAGGATCCTTGGGCTCAGTTTTGCCATCTGAAAAATGGGCGTAGGAGAAGGGAGGTGGGAGAGGTCCCAAGCACTGATTGTCCACTGGGGTCTATGGAGCCAGGATTCCAGGCTTCCGTGAGGAAGAGAGTGAGATGGCAGTGGGGTCTGAGCCTCCCAGCCCCTTTCTCTCACAGACTGAGGTTTGACAATATGTCACAGTGATGCGGTTTAGAACGGTGTGAAAACCACTAGGCTCGGCCCTCTTTAAGGCAATTTCCAGCTCACAGTTTTTATCATTTTTGGAGGAAAGAGACACTCAGAGTTACTGAACCATTTTGTAGTAGGGATGTCGCTACTTGTATAAGGCAAAGCAATGTCCTGGTTAAAGACAGCAACTCTGGCATCAACTACTTTTGGCAAGGAACATGCCCTTGACTCTTATCAAATCAGTGAGCTAAGGCAAATCATGTAATCTCCTTGGTGACTCAGTTTCTTCATCTGAAAAATGAGTATAATAATAGGACCTACCTCAGAGGGTTACCATGTGCATAAGTTTGTATGTAGAACAGGGCCTGGCAAACAGTAATTGCTGAGAGTGTCCAGAGTGTCCCGTTATTCTCGGCCATCAGAATGCATTCTTGACAACCCTCTGTGTAGGTATCTTCTCCCACCATAGTGCAGTATGGCTCCATCTATGTAGTAGATACTTGAATCAGTGAATGAATCACAGAAACTAACTTGCTTACTTGTTGGCAAGTTTATCCTTTCATCTCATAAAGACCTCTGTGTGTGTGTGTGTGTCGCTCTTTCTGTCTGCCTTGGAGCTGTCAAAGTTCTCATCTTATTTCTGGCTCACATCTACATACTTAAAAATATGTGTGTGTAACACTTTCAGCCATCTGTCTTGTACCTCCACTTCTGTTAGCATATATTAACTTTCCTGGCAATAGCTAGTGAACAGAACACAGTGAATTATTGCTTTCTAATGGACTGTTGTTAATTGATCAAAAATAGTGTGGCTTTCTTACTGCCCAGCTGGATTATAGGTGAGATTTTTATTCCTGAAATGGAGGGCAAACTTCTGTAAGGAAAGAATAGGTATAATGAATGAAGAGGAGACAAAGAAACTAAAATTTATAGTGTGAGAAGGTTTGACTTTGAGATTCAGATTCAAAGAATTGCTGACTATGGAAGATGGTCTCATATAACTCCTTCATTTTACAGATTAAAAAAAGGGGTGGGGGATGAAGGAATTGGTAAAGAGCCATGAAAAATGGTGACATTGTGTATAGTTGAATATGCTAATTATCCTGACATAAGCATCACATATTACACACAGGCAGTGATAGTCAACTGTACCCTCAGATATGTACAATCAACTATGTTACAATGAAGATTAAAAAAAAAGTCCAGGGGTGGGCCGGCCCAGTGGCGCACTGGATAGTGCGCCGCTTGGGAAGCGCGGCGGCGCTCCCGCCGAGGGTTCGGATCCCACATACAGACCGGT
>NW_007726700.1:48669-90726 GCF_000696425.1 Galeopterus variegatus | reverse complement strand
AAAAAAAAAAAAAAAAAAAAAAAAAAAAAAAAAAAAAAAAGTCCAGGGGGGTGAAGGGATTGTGTCCCAGTCCCAATGCCAGTAAGTGGCAGTTTGGACCCATGCTCTCTTTCCTGCCCTGTCTCCAGTTTTATTTTAATGGCACCCATTTCAACCCAACTGTATAGAGTGCTTGCTGTGGCTAGGTCTGCTTACTAGCTGTGTGGCCTTGGGCAAGTCACTTAACTTCTCTGAGCCTCCTCACATATGACAGGGAGATTAATAATACCTGTCCCACAGAGCTGCTGGGAGATTTCAGGGTGACAGTGCCTGCATGTTATTTAGCCTGGAGCTGGCCTTTGGGTTGTGTTTGTGTGTGTCTGTGCATGAAATATCTGGCAGCTTTGATTACTGAGGCTATTCACACAAAGACAAAGCTCACCAGCTTTCTCCTGTTCAGTTCTGTCCATTGGAGAAACTTTGGGCCAGTTTCTCCCGTGGTTCTTTTCTATAGCGCTCTGTCTCAAGAAGTGGGTTTTCCAATGATAACTATACTCTAGGGTTTCTCAGCTGGGGCCAGATAATTCTTTGTTGTGGGGACTGTCCTGTGCATTGCAGGATGTTTAGCAACATCCCTGGCCTCTGCTCACTCCATGCCAGCAGCTCCCATCACCTAAAGTGTGACAACCAAAAATGTCTCTGGACATTGTCAAATGTTCCTGGGGGCATGATCACCCCTCATTGAGAACCACTGCTGGAATCCATTAAAACTGACATTATTACTAATAGTACTTGAAAGGAAGTGGTGGCCCCTCTCCCAGACACCAGCCCCAAATCAGTTCAGACCCCCAGATGCTGCCCCTACTCCTTGGAGCCCCCTCAGGCAGATGGCCAGTGTACCACAGAATCAGAGTGGGGTGGCTCCAGTACTTCTTGTTACAAAGCTGGCCTGGAAGAGTGGCAGGCCTCTCTCCTGCATTCACTCCAGGCAAGGCCCTGGACTACTGTCCCCTCCCATATCCAAGGCCCTAGGTGTTCTCTCAAATGCCTCCTGTCGCCTGCCCAGAAAACTCTCAAGGCTCCACCTGCACACTGCAGGAGCCTTTCCTGCCTGCCAGTCTCCTGAATTTCCAACCCCTTGACTCACAGTTGGTGTCATTCTCTCTAGACAGCGCCTTCCAAAGGACACTTGTCCAGTGAATCCAGGGCGAACCCCACTGTGTTCTCACAACTCATGGCAAAAATCTCCCAGACCCTGTGGCCAGCTCAGGTTTGGGGAGCTCCATCGGCAGCCTTTCTCTGTGCCCAGTCCCGGCAGATGTGGAAGGGAGCACTGATTTGTGCTCAGACGTCACCTGTCCTTAGAGGGCTCTAAAGTTGGCACTGCCACTTACAGTGGGCCTCTCTCAGCTTTAGGCTCCTCGTGCATATAGAGGAGCTGATAACAGCACTTCGGCTCACTGCAGGAGAGCGTCAGGATAAATAGCACAAGGCACGTAGATGGCCTAGCATCCAGACCTAGCTGCCTGGAGTACAGTTAGCACTAACCAGTGACTATTATTAATATCGCTTAATGGATTATGCTGGAAGACTCAAAATTACAGATAAATAGATCCTAAAGAAAGTTCCAGACACTGAGGGAGGAGCTGTGGCCACTTCAGAGAGTATGTGGGGATTTCTGGGGACTGTGCCAACTGTGGAGACCATAGTTTCCATGGAAATTCATCATGAGGCTATGTGTGGGCTATCGCACTTGAACTGTGTGCTGCGTTGGGGTGCTCATACTGAAGCCTTGTTCTCCAGGGTCCTGGCATGTGATCCCCACATCTTGATGGTGCAGAAGATGTTTCAGAGAGACCACATCTGACTTATTTTTGAATGGAGGCTGGTGTAGGGCTCTTGGAATTGAACACCTACTTAGGCTCCCTGTAGGGTGTTTACTTTTGGGAAAGGCAGCCCAGTATAGTGAAAGCACACATCCTTTGGGGTTACATCAACTAAAGTTTTAATCCCATCTCTTCCATCTGTTAAACGTTTTCATTTAAGCAAGTTTCTTAACCTCAATTTCCTCTCTATAAAATGGGATGGTTACATCTACTTCGTAGTGTAAAGATTTAGGGCAATGTTGTTATGCACCTGGCACGTTGCAGATGTTTAGTATTCAGCAGCTTAGGGTTATTTGACTTTTAGAAAAAATAAGGTCTTGATGGGAAAAAGAAATCAAAATGACTAAAGAGGCAGTAATGTTCCTCCTTTATTGGTTGTCCCAACCCTGGAAAACAAAGTCATAAATTCTAGGCTGTAGACATTCTGTACACCACTACATTTGCATTCTAGACATTTCTGTGCATTCCAGGGGCCTTTAACATTCCAGATTCAAAATATTATCTTCGTAGTGAACTGTCTTGGTGAGAGTGTTGGAATTAACAAGCCAAAGAAAATATTAAGTGGTTGGATTCTTGAATTGTGTTATCAGCCTGACTACAGCCTGTGTGATTAACAAGGTTATTTCCCACTATAGATGGAAATAAGTCATTTTCTGAAACTGACCACTTCCATCCCACGGCATATCAGGGTTTATACTGTATATCCTCTTCAACATTGATTTGACAAGTATTTACCTACTGCCTGCAATGCTGCAGTTCCTCTCCCAGGTCCTAGAGACAGAGCAGCCTGTATGGCAGGGAAGGGCTGCCCTCCTGGGACCACGACTGCAGTGGGGGGTGGGATGGATGGGGGTCTAAGGATAGGGTGCAAAGAAGATGAAATGCATGCAGAAATAAGCAGACGTTCAGATGACAGCTCTAGGAAGAGGGTACGCTGGGGTGCTGTGGTCAGTGGTGACAGAAGAACCTTCCAAAAAGGTGACATTTGAACTGAGAGCTGAGGGACAAGAAGGTGTGATCCTTGTGTAGAAGGAAGGAGTGAGCAGTCCCCAAAGAAGGCTCATCAAATGCCAGGGCCCTGAGGTAGGAGAGAGCTTGGTATGTTTGAGAATAAAGAAGGACTGGAGAGCGGGGAGCTGTAGTCTACCGAAGAGGAAGAGAGTAGTTGAAGGTACGGGGAAAAAACACAGGGTCTTGCAGTTCACATAGGAGTTCATAAACTATGGCAGGCAAAAAGACAGCATTTTATCTGAGTGTGATGAGAAGGCATTGGAGATTTTTAAGAAAGCATGTTCTATGCAGGTATTTCAAATAGTTCATGAAAAGATTCATATTCTCTTTCAATTCTATTCTTCCTTAAACTTTCTGAATTACCCTCATATGTAATTCACAATGGTCTTTTTATTCACAGCTCACTTAAACACCAGCAATCATTTTGTTTTTTTAATAGAATGTAGAATAAAAAACCTGTTATCCAATGTAATGGTTGGTTAGTCAGAAAGTTAATTAAAATGACAGCTTGTGAAAAATGAATAAGATAGCTATATACCTTAAATATTTTAATATTAGGCATATAAACCAGCATTCCCTTGCCATTCTTTCGGTGCAGGGTCAAAGGCTTAAGTTGGAAAATTCTGTTTGGAGTTCTCCCTTTGAATTTCTTGCAAAACCATAAACATAGTGCATGATCTATGATTTCCAGTTTTGGGTTCTTGAAAGGGGGGAATTTGCTTGTATTCAATGAGTTTGATTAAGCTGTATAATCACAATGATAAATACAACTAGCAATGGCTCTTGATAAACACAACTTAGCTAGTGAGAATAGAGGTGTTGAGCCTAGAAAGTTCAGCTTTTTCTAGGTAGCAGTTGTTCTGCTTTCTGGAGGGGATAAAGTGTTCAGGTTAATCCACATGTCAGTTGAAAGCTTCATCCTTACTGCAAAACAGTATATTGTACAGCTTTGCTGGGCTCTTGGGAATTAGAGATATATTGTAAGTATTTCATCTGGGGCCAAAGGTGGGACTTTATTATTTATAGTAAATTGGGGAGCTCATTTTTAAAAGATTGCTTAGCAAATCCTTTTGTAAAGCACAAGCCATTTGGAAAGCAAATAATTACGTCCTCACTAGTTCATAGGCAGAATCTGAAATTTGCATATTAGATTTGCCCAAAAATGGCATACTTAGAGGCTTCTATTCATAAGTTATTTCACAATTCCTCAACTTCTCAGGAAAACAACAAAACAAAACAGAACAAGATGCCTGGGAAGCTGAAGGACTTCAGTCCTCCCTATTTCCTAATTTCCTGTGGAGGAAGCTATCTAGAGACACCAGCTAGAGATAAGAAAGGGAATGTATTTTATGGGGATGAGGTCAGCATTCATAGTGGAAACCTGTGTCTTGTTTCTGTCAAGAACGATCCTCCGCACTCCCTCACCTCACCTTGAGGGGAGCCCAGCCTCAGCCATGTGGCTTTGGGCTTTTGGCATGCTGGGCTGCAGGCTTAGCTGCCCTGTGAGGCCACAGCAGCACCAGCAGGATTTAGGATGAGCAGGATGCTGAAGGTAAGATTGGGGCCTTATGTGAAAAGAACCAGTGTTCTGTCTTACCTGCACCATTGCAGCAACCCATGACCTCCCAGCCCTAGTCTTCCTTCCCACTCCACTTTACTCATTGTTCTCAGAGAAATGCAGCCATAACTCGCTTACTGAGAAATCACCAATGTTCCCAGCCCCTTTAAGACGTGACCCTCAATTCTTCTGGCCTTGGCTCTCACACCTTTCACAGATTTAATGGTTTCTGTACTTTGGATTTTTCTGGACCAGGAAAACTTCCACTTTCACTTCTCAGCATGAGGCATTTCTCAGCAGGACC
This sequence comes from Galeopterus variegatus, assembly GCF_000696425.1. NCBI lineage: Eukaryota > Metazoa > Chordata > Mammalia > Dermoptera > Cynocephalidae > Galeopterus > Galeopterus variegatus. The sequence goes on along the minus strand of NW_007726700.1, from coordinate 85,988 downwards.
TGTGAGGCCCAGAGCCTTGGGGACCCTGTTACCTGCTGCATGCACCAGCCCCTCACCTGCCCTCACTCACCCTGCACTCAGCCACAGTCTCCATTCCAGTCTCCATACAAAGCAGAGCCCATCCAAAACTTAACAAGTGCTAAGTCCCTCCAGTGCCCTACCCTGCACATCCACTCGCCAGCCTGCCCGTCTGTGGAGGCACACGTCCACCACGACTTCCTTCCATGAACTCCACTCCACCTGCTGTCTGGAACCAGTGGTGTCTCTTTTCTCTCTCTTCTGATGGTGCTTTGTAAGTAATGCTATCATTTGGTAGACATCTAGCCAGCTACCGTACAGCTCACAGCATTTTATTTTGAAAACCATTAGCTCTTTGCATTCCCTGTTAGACTGTGAGCTCTTCTCTGGAGAACAGCCGATTTATTCTTCTTTACACCCTCGTCAGCTGCTCGGGTCGCAACCCAGAGTTGGCATGCATCAAATGTGGGGGACGAGGGGCTCAGTCCTGACATCCCATGTCTCATTTGCACAGTCCTCACTGAATGAATGGCATTCACATCCTACAACTGAAACAAAAAGTGTGTACGTACACACAGACATAGAATCATCCCCAGTGCTGTGCATGTGGCTGGCCAGTTCACCCACGGTCTGGCTAGATGTCACTTTACCCACATCAGCAACATTAACTCTTCCTTGAATGGCAGTTGATCAATATCAGAGGGATTTCCACCCACCCTCCATCTGTGAGCATTTAACAGGGATGGTCAGATCCATTTCCTGATAGGAAAACCAAGGCTCCAAGGGTCAGTGGTGAAAGTGGGACTTGAGCTGATCGTGCCCAGCTCAAACAGGGAGCTTTTCTAGGCCCCTCATCTGCCTCTCCATGTGACAATGAGAAGACCCAGAACTGGCCTGAGCAGAGGGTGAGTACCTATGAGATCAGGGAAAAGTTCGACAGGAGTATGATTGCCAAAGACAGCAAATGACCACTAAAAGCCGAATACAAGCAGCCTGACCATGTACTTACACAACCGTCGTGGGTTTGGGCGCATGACTGATCAGTGATCAGACAGCACAGAGCAAAGAAGCCAGATCAGTATGCATCAACTCTCTACCCCCATCTGCATGGCCATGCCGGTAACAAGCTTCTCCTTTTACCTCATCAGGCCCTGGCGTATTCTTCCATGTCTCCCTCTGCTGATGCTGAATCCACATTCCCTCTTCTTCCTCCAAAGGAGCTGGAATTCTCAGCCAGTGCCTAAATTCACTGAGGGTGGTCTTCTGATCCCGTATCCCCTCTTCTGAGGATGTGCTATACGAGGGTACTTCAAAAAGTTTGTGGAAAAATAGAAATAAAAGATAATACGAATCTTTCCTTGAGCTTTTTGAAGTACCCTCATGTGTCCCTCCTCCAGATGTCTGCCTTAAACTGCTCAAAATAACTCCAGAATCCTGATAGAGATCAGCTTTGCTACAGAAAAAACAAAGCAGAGGTTCCCATACATGCAGGCTTTCAAATTCACCAGATCGGATGGGCTGGAATGCCAGGCAGCACTCTGTAACCTTTCTAAGGTCACACACAGTGCTGGGCAAAGCCAGGATCTTTCCCCAGCTCTGTGTTTGATGGCACCACTTTGGTAGTTTGAAATTGGCTATGGAGGAAATATTTACACCACGGAAATTGGCAGATGCTACAAATAAGAGCCAATTGTTAAACATTTACTAACACACCATTGGCACAGACTTTCTTGAGAACATGATGAAGACTAATGGAGATTCCTTCAAGAAAGATACACATGTATACAGTTTCACAGCATTTTGCATAAAATTTCAGGGAACTCATGGACTTCTGAAACCCTATAATGGACCCCTCAGTTTAGGGACCCTCTGCTCTTAAGCTGTCAGATGTCTCTCACAGGGAAAGGAAAAGGGAATGGGCGTATGAGCTAGAAACCGGGTCAGAGATCTAGAATATTTTATTGCTAAATATCATTCAATGTGTGAGGTAAGTGTGATTGTGTCACCATTTTACAGATGAGGACACTGAAGCCCAGAGAGGTCATGCATCTTGTCCAAGATTGCACAGATATTAAGTGAGTCAGCTGGAATTTGAACTGAGAACTCTGGTCTCAAAAGTTTGTCTCTGTTCTCTAGACTGCTTGGAATGCACCTTTTTTTTGGAAGAAAAAGTAGACAAGGCCACTGTGGTTGGCAGAATAATGGCCCCTCAAAATGTCCATATCCTAAACCCTGACACCTGTAAATGTGTTACTTACACGGCAAAGGAACCTTGCAGATGTGATTAAGGTTAAGGACCTTGAGATGGCAGTTTGTCCTGGATTAACCTGGTAGACCCTGTCTTAGCACATGAGTCCTCAAAAGCAGAAGAGGGAGGCGAAAAGTGAGTCAAAGAGATGCAGCATGAGAAGGACACGGCCACCCTGAGCATGGAGGAAGGGGCCCGAAAGGCAGCCCTAGTTGCCGAGGACAGCCCTCAGTGACAGTCAGCAAGAAAGCAAGGACCTGGTCCTTTGCTTCAGGTAACTGAATTCCACCACAAACCCGAAAGAGCAGAAAATGAATTCTCCCCCAAAGCCTCCAGTAGGAACCAGCCTGCCGACACCTCGATTTAGCCCAGTGAGACCCGAACTAGACTTCTGAGCCACAGGAACTGTGAGAAGGTAACTTGTGTTGTTTTAAGCCCCAGGGTTTGTGGTGGTTTCTTAGGGCAGCAATAACAAACTAATGCAGCCACTTTCTCTCCAGGACCTCTCACCTTCCACCCTGCAGCGAAGGGCCGAGCAAGCTCCATGGGGGAGAGCAGCAAGGGTGGCCCCCGTAGCCCCGGCTCCTGGCTGCACTATGCCCAGCACAGGAGGGGTGTTGCACCATTGCCGGGAGTGATACTACCTATTCTCAGGGCTGCTGAGATAATGAGAGTGATTGGTAAACTACCATGTTGGGGTCTGCAGGAGAGATTATTTTTCTTGCCAGTATTATCACAACTTCTGTCTGCCTGGCATTTTTTCTTTTGTGTGTTTATTTTCCCTATATGGCTCTTAAGACTCTATTAACCATTTACATTATTACTTTTTAGTGATCCTCAGTCCCCTGCTCACAGGTAGATTAAACATAGCACAACTTGAGGTCCAGGACACTCAGGTTTGAATCAGACTGTCCCGTGTCTTGGGCTTGTCCCATTATTTTTCTGAGCCTCGGGCCATCTCCTGGAAGGTATGTGGATGGTAGTATTCACTTCTCCTGAATGGTGGCCACTATGCTGTCAAACATCTGCCAAGCACAGTGGCTGGCCCATCACAGGTGCTCAGGAAACGGTAACTGAACAGACGCTGAGCAGAGCTGGCTGCAAAACAGGCTTCTGCGGCAACCGAGGAATCCGAGGCTCTTTTCTGAGCTCCATCACAGATACTTCTGACGTTGGACAAGGGACTTAGCTCTTTGACTCCCAGCATCCTACAGATTTCAATGACATTTGCCACTTGCTGCTTCTCTCTCTAGCCAAATAAAGCTTAAACCTGCTCTGAGAGGGCCCAGGATACCTGAGAATTGAATGAAGAGACACCACAATTGTGACTGTCATTCTCCTCTTCCGTGACTGTCATTCTCCTCTTCCTAACTGTGCTGTATATGGTACATGGCTCCGTATTCCTTCCATGATGCTTTCCAGTGTAGGGACCCAATACTGACAGATAACCATAACCTCAATCATAATAACTGGCATGTGTAAAAACACTTGTTTTGGATAAAGCTTCCACCTGCAATAGCTCATTTAGTTTGGTACTTTATTATGAGGAAACTGAGACATAGAGCAGTCAAAGGACTCAACCAGAGTTACACAGGCAGTAAGTTACAGAGCTGAGTCTCAGATGAGGGGCTCAGTTTATGTCCACTCTTCTGTGCTTACTGCCAGTCACATGTATACCTGGCAATAATTCTTATGGCCTTAGTAGAAATACTGGCCCCTGATTCCTCAGAGGCCTCCAGGTTAAGAAAGTTGTCTGGGCATCTGGCCCCAGTGTTAAGGAAGGGTCCCTGTACCTGAGCTGTCATCACAGTCCCTGGCCTGAGCAGGGAAGGGACAACAGGGAAGATGTGTCCTTCACTTGAAATGCTCCCCTTGAAAGCCCTGAACTAGAGAGTCCTTTCTCCCAGATCTCTTGGGCAAGCACAATGAATCACTGGATCTTAGCTATAGTCAAGCTGTCTCTTCACAAAACGTTGTGCTGCACTTCATAAAGCTTAATCTTCATCCAAACTGCCTTTCTCAGGGACCCACCCCATTGCAGCCCTTTCCCAGAAAGGCTGTCCATGGACACATCTGCCCAGGACACCAGTACAGATGAGAGCTGCTGGCAATGATCCATACCCTGGGTCAGAAATGCCACAATTACCTTAAAGATGTTTTTTACAGCAGGAGATCAAATGATGTGTTGAGGAAGAACTGGGCCACACACTTGGTAGTCAGTTCCCACCACACACACCATCTTACTTTGATCTTCATGATAATCCTATGAGGTAGGTGTTTGTATACCCAGTCTATAGATGAGGAGGTGGGGAATCAGGGACATCAAGTAATTTGCCAGAGGTCACCAGCTTGAAGGTGGGGGAGCCAAGTCCCAGGTATGAAGGCCCTGGGCTCTCATGCCTTTCATTAGCGTCGTGCCTTCTGGAAACTTCAGCCCTGATCTGAGTCTGCTGTTAGCTTACTGCATATCTCTGAACAAGTCAGGAAACCTCTCCGGACTTCATTTTCCTCATCTGCAGAATTAGAGGTTTGCTCTTTTGATAAATTGGGGCCAATTACAAGATTAGAGGGCACAGTCTTCACACAAGACCTCCCTTACTTCTGACACCAACTGCAAATTCAGGGGTTCTCCAAACCACACTCAGTTTCAATAATTCACTGGTAGGACTCAGAATTCACTGAATGCTGCTACCCTCATGGTAATGATTTACTATAGGGAAGGGACATAGATTACGATCGCCATATGGAGAGAGGTGCAGAGCCCAGGAAGGCTCCTAATGTGAATCTCCACTGTTCTCTCCCTGTGGCGTCAGGACATGATTCTCTCTGTGTTGATGTGTGACAGTACATACCAAGTACTGCCAACTGGGGAGGCTCACCCAGGCCTTGGTGTTCAGGGATTTTATTGGATCTCTATTAGGTGAGCATGATTGATTCATTGATCGCTCATGTAGTTAATCTCAATTTACAGGTTGACTGACCCCACATGACCCAAAGCTCCCACCCTAAATCACATTGTTGGTCTTTCTGGCATGTCTAGTCCCCACCCTAAGACTATAGGTTTTGGTCATATCCACACTAAGATCCAGTATGGCCAACCTCTGCCCTAAACAAAGATGCTCCTATAAGGTCTGACATAGATTCCCTCCCAGAAGCCAAAGGCAAAGGCCAGACTCTCTGAGAAAAGCCAGTCTTTACTATGCAGTTGCAAAATCCTTTCCAGCTTTTCCTCTCTAATACTCTCCCAGGCCCACAGTGTTCAGTTGCGCATCCCATGTACCATGGGCTCGCCAGTCCCAGCTCCAGCTCCAGCTTCGTGCTTCATACCATTGGACTGGCTTCCAATCTTTATTCCCATCTGTCTGCTGCTTACTAGATACTTAATTCAGTCATAACATGTATTTGTTGAACAACTTCTATGTGCCAGGGTGGGCTACATGGATAAATGTCAACCTGGAAGAGTTGTGAGAGTGTGAGTTACATACGGACAAGAGCAAAGTGCAGGGAAGGGGCTCAAAATAGAGGCTGTACTTGTTACTTTTTTCAGTGAATGGATGGACACAGAAATACTCAGTGATACCGTAAGTATCATGTCATGGTTGGAATACAGTCAACAGAGCGTTCTCCTGGAAAATTGCCTACAGGCATCATTTCAAGAGAGTTCAGTGCTCAGCATGGTTCATGCTTCCACCAACAGATGGGCCATGGGTCTGCCCCAAGAGGCAGTTGGACTAAAGGCCAAGCCAAATCTCTACTAAACTGAGCTCTAAACAGGAATCCCAAACAGTGTAAAAAGGGAAAAGCCATTGCATAGGGGGGAATATAGGTTTTTGGCTTATTTGGTTTTTCCAGTGAGTTATCACTCCTTTAACTTTAGCTTCTTCTTTCCCACTGCTCTCTCAGCCTGGAATCGCTGGCAGATGTTCAGTATGCCTTTGGGCTTCCCCTCCAGCCTGCCTACGAGGGGCAGTTTTCTCTGGAGGAGAAAAGCCTGTCACTGAAAATCATGCAGTACTTTTCCAACTTCATCAGGTCGGGGTGAGTGGAACACTTGTCCTGGTTTCTGTCCTGTGCATCCCCTCCCCCTCCCTCAACCTGGAACGCAGAGGCCACATTTTGTGTCGAGGGATCACCTTTTCTCCCTAGACCCTGCAGTCACTGGCCACCAGTCTCCCTGTCTCAGTCTCCCCCTTGTAGCCAAAACTACCTCTGCACAGGTTAATCTTCATGGGGAAAGGTTCCAATCATACTGCTCTCTAGTTCAGCCACATGTGGTGGCTCTAGATCAGGTTTCTCAGCCTCAGCACTGTTGATACTTGGGGCTAGACAAGTCCTTGTTATGTCCTCTGTGTTGTAGGATATTTAACAGCATCCCTGGCCTCTACCCCCCAGATGCCAGTGGTCCTCACCCCTGTTCTAGTTGTGAGAACCAGAAATGTCTCAGACATTGCCGAGTGTCCCCCAGGGACAAACCACTGGGAGGAGGACCCTCTCTTCCCCAGGGCGATGGCACTGCCTTAGATAATCACAGTATGTGTAGACGCTCAAGGCCCCTCTGCACCTATCTCTAGCCTCCCTCCTCTGCAGCTGCCTCTGCTCTAGTCCAATTAGCACAGTGGCTCCTCCCTGCTGTCCCCTCCTTCTGGCAGTTTGTTTCCCTTTGTCTCTTTCCCAGATGTGCACTGATCACCTACAACTGCCTAGGTCCCCTAGAAAGGTAAAAAAGGGAAGCGTCAGGGCCCGGCTACAAGCTCCTCACAATCCGAAACATAAAAACCCACCACAACTCAAAGCAGTACAAACTAAAACTTTGTGCAGTTTGTTATGGGAGTTGAGTGGAAAAACACATTTCTTTTACATGGGGTTTTAGAAAATGTTTCACTGAGGAAATGACGTTTAAGCCGGGCCTTGAAAGATGAATAAAATGTTCATCAAAGCAAAGGAAAAGGCCCTCGGGGGTGGGCTGGGGGGCACGTGTGAGCACAGGTGGGGTGATGAGAACACCCACCTTGTGTGGTGAACAGCAGGGGGTCTGCGGGCTGGTGTGGCGCTTACATAGGGGGACATGCTGGGAGACGGGCCTGGGCAGCACATTTGTGAAGAAGCCTGTGTCTGAGCAGATGTGACGTCCCCTTCCTGGACAAGTTGACCTGTAGGTGGCAGACAGTTTTCCTGGCTCTAAATTCACCCCCTGCCCAGGACTTGGACACACAAGGGCATTCCACAGACTGGCTATAGCCCAGATCAAAGGACATCAGGATAGAAAGGGACACCGTGACCTCTTGAGCATTCAGAAAGACAGAGGGCAACACTAGTCCTGAGTAACGTTCAGCTCATGAATTCAAGGTCATTCCTTCCCCAGAAATGTCCTAAAAGAGGGGAGCTCGGGGAGTCTTCCCATCCCTAGAGCTTTGTAGTGCTGCAGTTCAGACCACAACTCTGGAAGCCAGGTTGGGTGGGTTCAAATCTGGCTTTGACACTTAAAGATGCACAACGTGGCCCTCAGGGACCAAGTGCAAATGGGAAATGATCCCAAGTGATACAGGAAAAGACCAGTTTCCCTCATGGATGTTTCTTTCTTCTCATTTTCCCAGAAATCCCAACTACCCTCATGAGTTCTCACGGAAAGCGCCTGACTTTGCAGCCCCCTGGCCTGACTTTGTCCCCCGTGCCGGCGGAGAGACCTACAAGGAGTTCAGTGCCCTGCTCCCCAGTCGGCAGGGCCTGAAGAAAGCTGACTGCTCCTTCTGGTCCAAGTACATCCAGTCTCTGAAGGCCTCGGCAGGTAGCGATGCCCGAAAGCAGGCGGGGGCCTCATGGAGGGGGCTGGGCTCTGATCTCAGCATCTCCTGAGCTCTCCGGGTGGCAGGCCTGCTCGCTGCGTTGGAGCCCTTGGTCACTGTGCCAAGGCACGATGCCTTCCCAGGAGGAGAACACAGGCTGAGGGGCTTCTCTTTACCAAGTGCCTCCTGTTCTGATGGGGGACTGGGAGGGGATGCAAGAGAGAGGCACAGGGGGAGGACCTTGGGGGTACCAGGGGCAGGAAGGGCTGTGGGAGGGTTGTGTGGTGAACCAGCATTGGGGCTTCTAGCCTGGGTTGTTGGAGGAGGGAGAGAAGGTAGGAGCTTGGACCTTATCCTCGCAGCCCTTGAAGGGCTGCATAGAAAATCTTGGAGAGGCCATGCTAGTCAGGTAAAAGTGGGCATTCCCACCTCTTCCTGCTCAAGAGGTTTTAAGGAGAGAATATGAATCATAATGAGGACACTGGAGATATAGAGATAACCATGATGCTTTAAAGATGCTTCCGGAAGAGTGTGGGAGTGAGTGACATAACACAGTGAAGGTCCTTTGGCTCCCCTGGTGCCATGGTAGAAGTCTGCAGCCACCCTAGTGGGAGCCCAAAGGAGGGAGGGCTCACTTCTCCCTGGCACATCTGGGAAGGCTCCCCGGGGAGGTGACGCTTGGTCTCGGGTTCTCAGAATGACGAGAGTTCTTCAGGTGGGAAGGGATGGGAGTGGCACATTAAGCAGGGAAGTGACCTTGTCCTGCAGTTAGATTCTCAACTCTGCTTTTAGCTCCCAAGGTCAGGTGGCTCTCTGTTGACACACCTAAGTGCCACTGTACCCTTAGCCTCTCCCTACAACCAGCGGTGAATCTGGTGCTCTAACCTCTGGAAGTGCCCCTCTGTAGGGCATTGGTAGAAAATGCCCTTTGGAGGATGGGGTCTCCTGGGGCCAAAAAGAAAGGGGGTAAGAAGGAGACGTCCTGATGTGGTCTGGACCAACCCGCCCCTGCCTCTTCTGCTTCAGATGGAGCCAATGATGGGCAGTCGGCAGGTAGTGAAGAGGAGGAACTGACAGCTGAATCTGGGCTTGGAGAAGACCTCCTGGGCCTTCCAGGGCCAGGATCCAAGAGCTATAGCAAGTGACCAGCCCCTGAGACCCCCCATCACCCCTGCTGACCCACCCCAAGCTGCCCACCATGGTCTCCTTATTCTCTATAATAGCCACTTACTTTCAATAAAATGTGTACATGCAGTGAAGCATTGGTGACTCTGATCTGTGAATTCAAGACAATTCTTGGGTGACACCAAAGCTATCTTAATAATCTTTCTGAGGTTCGAATCCCAGGCTGCTGTGTCCTTTCAGCAAATGTTTATGGAGCAGCCACTATGCACCAGGCTCTGTGCTGGGTGCTGGGAAACAAAGACCCTGGCCCTGCAGGAGGAGAGGATGTCAGGCAAACAGAAAACAGTGACACAGTAAACGGGGATCCATCGAGGGCAGGCCCCGGAGTGACACAGCCTGAGCGATAGAAAGGATTTACTTGTGAAGGTTCCAGATGGAGGTAGGAGACCCACTCAGGCAGGTGCAGCAGTCTAGCGAGAGACAAGGCAGTGTGCGTGGAGGTGGGGGGCGGGGGGAGACAGATCCAAGGACTCTTTAGGAAGTGGAGTTGACAGGACTAGATTGAATATGAGAGGGAGCAGGTGCAAAGAAATGGAATCACCCCAGCTTTTGGTTGACCTGAGCTCTCGAATAAGCAACTGATTTTCTAACTCACTTTCCTAAGGGGCACATTTGCCATATATCAAGATCTCGTGCCTTGTCCCGAGTTCTGTCCTGTGGGTGCTGTCTTATTCTGCCCCTGTCCCGAATTCTGTCCTGTGGACGCCGTCTTATTCTTCTCCCCCAAAGGACGGCCTGGGCTTTTGCTGCTCTCGGGAGATGAGGGCTTGACATTCTACCACTGAAGCTGTTCCTTTGGTTTCAACCACAGTCTGTTTCCAGTTAAAGTGAAAATTCCCTCCAGAAGAAGTGTAGGAGGTTTCTCCTTCACCAACCCCTTAGAGGGACTTTGAAGTAAGACAGGCCTGGGTGCAGGGCCGCATCTGGCCGGGTGTTTGGATGACCTGGAGTACTTCCTTCGACCCAGTGGTTCCAGCCTTGGCTGTTCATTAGAATCACCTGGGAACTTTTACAAACTCCTGATGCCCCAGCCATAGCCCAGACCAACTAGATCCGAATTCCTGGAGAACGGGGCCCAGCCACTAGGGGATTTCACTGCCCACTCAAGAAAAGACACCAGTTTCCTCACCTATAGAATGAAGTTCACTGGGTGAGCATAGCAAGGTGTAAGCTGAAAGCAATTTCATTTTTCCCACCGTTTCCCATTTGTGGTAAATAGAATAGCACCCCAAAGTTGTATGCACCCTAATCCCCAGAACCTGTGAATAACTAAGGCTATATAGCAGAAGGAAATTAAGGTTGCAGATGGAGGTAAGGTTGCCAATCAGCTGACTTTAAATGATCTGGGATTACACAGCTGGATCCAGTGTATCATAGGATTTGTAAAAGCAGAAGAAGAAGGCGGAAGAAAGGACCAGAAAGATGGCAGCAGGAAGAACTTGGCCCGGCATTGCTGGTGTTGAAGGTGGAGGAAGGGGACCTTGAGCCAAAGAATGCAGGAAGCCTCTAGAAACTGCCCTGGAGCCTGCAGAAAGGAACATACCCTGCTGACACCTTGATTTTAGCCCATTTCAGACTCATGTTGTCTTCCTGATGTACAGAACTGTCAGACAATAAAATTGTGTTGTGTTAAGTCTATCAATTTCTGGCAACTTGTTACAGCAGCCATAGAAGACTAATACCCTGTTACACCTATTCAGATGTATATTTTATCCTGCCCTTGAGCCAAACCTCAGGCATAGCTAGCGCATTGTTTTCCTGATACTAAAAAGTCCATTCTGCCTCGATATAAAAACCCCCAGTTCACCAGAATTAACCCTGACAATGGGTTGTTCACATTCTTTCACGTGGCTGGAGTTGAGTGATGAGCTGATGTCAGTGGAACCAGTTCTGGGCCACCCCATCTGTCAACCCTGCATGTATGGTCTAGCACTACCGGATGACACCTGCTATTTTGTTCTCAGCCTTTGAAATCTGAGATAGAAAACATCCCATCTTAACATCCTGTTATAAAAACTATGCCTACTTTGCAGATTCGCCTTGCTGATTAAGGGTGCTAATGTATGTGAACAGAAAACGGTAAAGTGTTGTTCACAAAACCCTTGTAGTTAGCAATGGACTCCGAGCACTGACTGCATGCCAGCCCATGAGAAAGGTAGACATGGGAGTTAGGAGGGCTCCAGAGGCCAGGTCGCCATGGTCCTTGTCCTGGAATAGCTCTCAGAAAACTCTGGCGGAAGAGACAGTGTGCAATAGCTGGGGAGTTTGAGCTGGAGGAGACCTGAATCCCTATTAAGTCAAAAGAGGGGAGTGCATGCCCAGGGTCCCCTAGCCAGCCCTGGCAGAGCTGGTTTCAGAACTGGGCTCCAGACTCCCACTCCAGTGCTTTTTCTCATGCATCGCCGAGATTCCCCTGAAGTCATGTGGGGTTACATAAGCCATTCCCAAATGGGATGGGCACACGTGAGTGTACATCAGTGAAGCTATGAAGATGTCATAAACTCTTCTCTGCATCTGTAAAGGTCAGGAAGGTCACAGTACACCCAGTATCAAGCTTAGGGTCACCCAAAAGTCTGGAGGTCAATGGGGCATTGCTCACATTGAGAACATTCAGGGTGACATTCAGGGTCAGTCAGTTGTGAATCAAGAAAGGAAATGAAGAAATGGACAGGAACCTAGTCATGAATATGAGTCATCTTCCTCCCAAGCTGGAAGCAGCTGGAAGGGCAGGAAGGCGAGGCACGTGATCTTCTCGAAGGGGAGTTGCAAGATGTCCCTGCAAGCCCTCCACCTCCCCAGCCCTCCAAAGGCAGCGGGAATGCCACCAGCTCAGGGATTCTTGGGTGTCCTCACAGAAGCTGGGAAGATAAGAACAGCTCCTCCCAAGCCATCCAAGGCCATAAAGCAATGGCTCCAAGTCAGGCCTGAGCACTTGAACATCACCCAGGCTCATATTCAAAATGCAGATCGCCACTCTCAAGCTTTTCAGGATAAATAGATCTACGGCATGGCTCATCAACCTACAGTTTCAATTAAACATCACCTCTACGTTGGAACTAGCTTCTGTGGTCCCCTGTTTTCCACAGGCCCATTGTCCAGAAGCAACTTCTTTCAGCGGTCTGCATCTCAGTGCCATCACCCGCGTAGCTGCGGATGGTGTGAGTTTACCTCTGTTCTGATTCATCCACTCGACACTAGACTAGTGATTTCCTTCTGAGAGCGACGAGGACCCAGCTCGTTCGTACCACCCCTGCCGTGCCTCCAAAAGTTGGGTAACAGTATAATTTTAATTTCTTCCTTTGGTTTCTTTTGCAGTTCTAAACCATGTCTTCTCTTATTCCGTGAATTTGCTAACAGTTTCGGGGCTTGCTGCTTAAGTGGTGAGCGTGTTTGCATCCTCACGCTGCCTCATCCCTGACCATGCTTTCTCTTACCGTCCTTTCTCTTAGATTTACTTTGTCCTGCAGCCTCAACTAAGCCTTTCATGTTTTGTCCACGGGGAATTGCAACAACTGAAAATCAGTTAACATCATTTACATTATTAAGATTTTATATATATCAATTGACCTTTATAATAAAATTGACCTTTCAGAGGCCAAGCAGTGTGCTAGAATTACATTGCTTTCTTTTGGTCCATGTTAAGACCCTGAGCATTTAAAGAGGAGTATTTCTCACCTCAAGATCAAAAGATTCTCTTGCATTATATTCTGTCAGTTTTTAAAAATCGTGCTACATTTTAGAACAATTTCTGTTTAGGCCATAATATTATGGTGCAGCTTCTTGTTTGATCTAGCATTTATAATTGCTTTTCTTTTCTTTCTCCCTTCCTTCCTTCCTTCCTTCCTTCCTCCCTCCCTCCCTCCCTCCCTCCCTCCCTCCCTTCAAGATTTTATATATATCAATTGACCTTTATAATAAAATTGACCTTTCAGAGGCCAAGCAGTGTGCTAGAATTACATTGCTTTCTTTTGGTCCATGTTAAGACCCTGAGCATTTAAAGAGGAGTATTTCTCACCTCAAGATCAAAAGATTCTCTTGCATTATATTCTGTCAGTTTTTAAAAATCGTGCTACATTTTAGAACAATTTCTGTTTAGGCCATAATATTATGGTGCAGCTTCTTGTTTGATCTAGCATTTATAATTGCTTTTCTTTTCTTTCTCCCTTCCTTCCTTCCTTCCTTCCTTCCTTCCCTCCCTCCCTCCCTCTCCTTTCTTGCACTCTGTGCCTTTATCATATCTTCAAGGAATTTGTGAAATTTTTGCATCACCCATGATGGTCTCAGCCAGGTTTGGGGTATCAGTGCTTTCAGGCTTTTAGTATAGAGGAGAGAATATGGGTTTGGAGTCAGACAGGAGTTTAAGTTCTGACTTGGCAGCTCATCAACCAAATGACCCAGAACAAACCTCTCCACCGATCTGGGCCTTCACTTTAACTGGAAAATGTGGATAAATTGCTGCTCTCTGAACATGGTTGTGAGGCTCTTAGAAGGCAAGAGAAATGAACGCCCTGCATAATTAGAAGTTGCTGAATAATAATTAGGAGACATTCTCACTGCCAACGTGTATTTCCGTTGAGCTCATTCACTGCTTTGGGCCAGGCCCTCTGTTCAGTGCTGAAGGAACGAATATGTGGAATTCCTGCACTTGAGGAGCTCCAAGTCCATAGGGGGCTCAGACAAATACACAGCCAATCACAGTTCCATGTAATAAATGTGATGACAGGGATAAAGTAACAAGAGGGGCACCTAGGTCAGACTGGAGAATGTTCCAGAAATGTGACCCTGAGCTGAGTACCAAAGGGCGAATACAAATAAGGTTGGCCTAGAGAGTCTAGGCATGTGGGACGGTGTTCCGGGTGCCAGCACTGCGTGAGCAAAACCACAACTTGTCCCGAAACACGCGGGAGCCCATGAGGCCTCCCAACACCTGGTGAGTGTCCCATGAGCTGCCTCCCCTGCCTGCCCTCTGAGTCCCTTGCCAATTGCCCATGCCCTCCCACCCTGTCCACCCAGGGCTCCTGGGACCCCACCCATCTCTCTCCTCAGTGATCCTGGGTTCCCACCCCCAGAACTAGACAGCAGGGTCTCAGGCAGTGCCCAGCACTCCCCATCCCAGTCTTACCTCTGTAAGGCCACTTTCTGTCCTGTCAGAGGTCAGAGGTTGGACGTGAGCAATGGTCACAACGGGGAGACAGACAAGGCCAGGGGGCTAACCCGGGACCACAGGGACTCTACCCAAGTGCCACGCCTGCTGGGGGCTCCATCTTCTTTGTCAGGTGAGGTGGGGCCTGATGTTTGTCTGAGGCCTTTGCTGGTCTTTTTCTAAGATAACCCTGGATGTTTCCTGTCCTCTTTGTTTCTTTTTTATTCATACTAGAGCAAATTAGGTCTCCCCTCCCTTTGAATGTTACTTACAACCCCACCTCTCTGGCCCTGTCCAGCTGTCTCCAAACATCCCTTGCATCCAGGCCAGAAGTGGGTGTGACAAGGAAGGAAGGGGCCGGGGTCCCCTCACTGCAGAGATGTATCTGTGTGTCTGATTGATGAGCTGGAGTCAGTGTGAAAGAGCTGGGGGAATAGTGTTCTGGTTAGAAAAACAGCAAACCAAGAACAAAGAAGGAAAAGTCAGCAGAGAGACAGCCCCTGGATTCCAGACCTGCTCTATTAGCATGGAAAAGTCCTTGTGACCTCAGACACAGGTCCAAGTGTCCGGACCAGGCGGGTCCTGGAGAAGGACAACACAGCATGGAAATGCCGATGCTTTGGGCTAAGATCCACATCCATCCTTCCTTCCTCCTTCTGGCGCCCTTCCTCACGGGGGCCCTTGGCCAGACCCTCTAGCCTTCTGAGGCTGCTTGGTTTGTTTAACTACGAAATGGGGAAAGAAAATTACCATCCGTGCAGAGTCACTGTGGGCATAAAACAAAATCATGGGCTCAAAGGCATTGCTGGTCTCTCTGGTGCAAGGAGCTTGGGTGTGTTCGGCAGAGGGCACACCCAGGTTTGAAGCCAGACTCTGTACCTCCTGTCTCTGTGTCCTAGACTAAGTTACTTAACATCTCTGAGCATGTTCCTAATTGGTGATAAAATGTGTTTATCTTCATCTCTCAGGGATGTTGTGAGGAGTAAATAAATTAACGTACATAAAAAGCATACAGAAGTCTCTGGAACATTGCAATTGCTCGAGAGGCGATTGATGTAATTAAGAATAAAATTACAAACTGGAGGGAATCTTTCTCATGGTCCAACACTTTCTGTTTAGATTTTGCTGGCTTTTCACCACAGCCCTTCTCACTTTGTTCCACAATGAGTAGGAAACACCTAATTTGTTCCAGGTTCTCAACCAGACTGTAGCCTGAAGACTGAAGCCTGCAGCTCATTGCCTTTTGAAGGATGAGCTATAAATACATTAGGTCATTAAAAAGAGGAAGGAGTGCACCTGGACAGCCAAGAACATGTAAATTTGGCCAGAAGAGACCTCAGGCCCCAGAAACCGCCCGTCACCACAGTCTCCCCCTGGCTTCTGCAAAAGAACCTGGACATCAGGCCAGGGACCACAGGCCAGCCAGCTCTCCCCTCAGCTGCCCCTGGAAACGCCCATGGGTCCCTCAGGAAAGTTACAAACTCAGGCCAGAGTGAGTCTTCAGTTCTTAGGTCTTCGGTTCTGGATAGCTTCACCCTCTGGGAGAAGAAGGAACCTGACCCCTGCGGGACAGGGTCCAGGGTTTGGTTGCAGCAGGTGTGGTGCCCCCCTCTGTAGACTGGAGGGGTCGTGAGTGTCATGTCACAAAGCTGGAGAGTCAGAGAGGAAAGTAAGTGTGAGTCTTAACTGTGCAGCTTAAAAGCTGATGACCTTAGCCAAGTTATCAGACCCCAAGCCCCAATTTAGTCATCTGTACAGTGGGATGCTGTTGAACATTAGAACAAATGCAGGAAGTGCCTAGAGATGTTCGTCGGAGGTCAGCTGCTCCTGCTCCTCCTCCGCCTCTCTTTTAGTTGTTAATTTCCATTTTGCATTGCAAGCACTTAGAAAAGTTCTCGAGACACAGTGAGTGCTCACTGGATTTTTCTGAGAGCCTAAAGAAGAGCTCAGATATCCCCAGCTCAGAGTCTCCATCTGTTCTCACAGTGCGGCAGAATTCACTGCAGAGTGTGCAGGACTGAATAATGGCCTCACGGAGATGTCCATGCCCTGATACCTGGAACCCATGAATAGGCTACCTCCCATGACAAAAGGCACTTTGCAGATGTGATTAAGATTATGGAGGGGCCTTAATATAGGGAGACTTCTGGGTTATGTATTTGGAGCCCAGTCTAATCACAATCCCTTAAAAGCAGGAAACTTTCTCTGACCAGAGTCAGAGAGATGTGGTGGAGAAAGAAAACACAAGAAATGTGGCAGAGGGGGGCACGGAGAGATGGCAAGTGTGCGATTCTCATGTGCAACGTGCCATTGCTGGCTCTGAGATGTGGGGGCCACACACAAGGATCAGACAGAGGCCTCTGTGAGCCGATGGTGGCCCCAGCTGACAGACAGCAGGGCAAGAGGAACCTCAGTCCTGCAACGCAAGGAGCTTCATTCTGCCAATGACCTGAAGAAGCTTGGCTGTGAACTCTTACCCCACATCTCCAGGAAGAGATGCAGCGCTGCTGACACCTTGATTTTAGCCCAGTGTTATGGGGTCAGACTTCTGACCTGCACAAATTGCAAGATAATAAGTATGTGTTATTTAAAGCTGCTACGGTTGTGGTCATTTTTCATGCCAGCAGTCAAAAACTAATACACAAAGCCTCCGGATTATGAAAATGTCAGAAGCAACCCCTCTTTGGCTAACATGAGCATGTTCGTGTACCAAGCTTGCCTCAGAAGTGCAACCGTTACCACCTTTCTTATGGGTGTCCGCTGAGACTTGGGCACCACGTAGCAGCTCCACACACCTATCCCCCTTAGACGTCGTGCCACCCGTCAAGTTGTCTTATTGCTCTGCCTACCAAGTCTCATGGTCCTCAAGGCTGTGGCCCCAGCGTGCCAGGCTGGGTATATGAAGACTGAAACCTTTTGTCTGGGACAATCTGGAGAGAATTTAAGGGAACCGACAAATCCCATGCAATGAGAGCCAAGTAATGTTCTAGGTAAAGTCAAGATTTTCTCCAGAGATTCTACACGGCCCATGTTGTATCACTATTCTAAGTTTGTTCCCACGGATGGCACCGCCCCACAGCTGTGTGACAGTGCGCATCTGCTTGGTGGGCTATGCGGGAGGGCTGGTGTTGGTAGGGAGCCTGCGGAGAAACTTTACTGGAAAGAGAGCTGGTTGCTAGTTCCATCTCGAACTCTGAGATCTCAGCTGGGTTTTGCCCAAACACCTCAGGGTCACAATCCTCTGGTTGTCGTTCCACATGCCAGAAAGGCAAAGTTTATCAATCTTCACCTTTTCTACTTCCATTCTCACTCACAGAGGTTGAAACTGGGTCAGAAATTTGTGCTCATGATAGTTCAGACAGACATGGTCCAGCCCAATCGTCTGTGCCCTAAAGAACCCCGAAATGTTGCTGGGTCTCCCCACAACCTCCTCTCTACAGTTTCCACGGCACCTGGGGGAGAAGGGTCACCAAGCCAAACGCTCATTTCCGCTTTTGTGTTAGAGATCTGTCCTGTTCTTAGTAACTGTCTTCATCCCCTTCCCCCATGGGAGACTGAGATTGGGAGAGCTTAAGTACAGTGCCAGAGCGTCCTGGAATGTCCTGCATGAGGAGGGGCTCTGAGACACAGGAGGGAATGTCAGCTGTCACACCCGTGGTGAATGATAACTTCCTGCAAGCTGGCCTGTGGCAGGCATCATTCTACACGCTTCTGTGTAAAATTTCTCATCCCATTCTCATGGGAAATGAAGGGGGAAAAACCCATTTTGCCCAAGTCTAGAGGGGTGAGAAGTCCTGCCCGAGGCCACATGGCTGTAAGACGGATTTGGACCTGAACAGTTGACCCAAGGGCTCCAGTGTGGGTGTCAGCCGTCTGCCTGTGCAATCAGGACAAGGGACATTTGAACAGGCTCTTTGAGGATGGGTGGGTTGTGCACAGGTAGCGGAGGTCACTGTCAGGCAAAGGGCCCATCTTGAGCATGAGGCAAAGTAAGGGGTCAGCACACCAGGGGGCCTAGACAATCTCGTGTCAAGTCCAGTAGACTAAGGTGTGATACGGACACTGCCTGTCGGTGGTGGAGGGGCAGGAGGTCAGCAGGCTGGGCAGGACCCGGGAGGGCCTAGGCCTAAGGCCGCAAACATCCCCCCATGCCACCAGGCCCAGGCACGTCCCTGCCAGTTGCCCCTTCTGCAGCCCTGACGCTCCACAGGCTCTCTCTGAGCATTCCTGTGGGTGGAGGGCAGGGACACAGCTCTCTGCGGAGTGGATAAGGGGCCTCCAGGAACTCCATTTCCCAGGGACTTCACTGGCCACAGAGCCGCCCAGCCAGACAGCAGATGACATCATAGCCACAGCCATGAGCTGGTCTGCAAGGGTGACATCATAGACCCAAAATAGCTCTGACATTTGTCAGTGGTTAAGAGAATGAGCAAGGTCAGCTGTGGCCTTCACTCCGGCCACCGCCCCTCCCTGTGGAATCCCTCTGAAGACTCGTCCCCAGCTCGCTTCTTAGGTTGATGGGAATTGTATGTTTGATTGCAGAGGCATAAAAGGTCATTACAAAAGGCAGAAAAGCAAAAAAGAGAAATAATGTTACCCAAAACCTAACACCCAGAGAGCTGCTCATAGTATTTTGGCATGCATCCTTCTAGACTTTGTCTGTTTACCTATTTTAATAAATTTTGTTTGTATATTTTAGATACACAACATGATGTTATGGGATACATATTGATAGTAAAAATGGTTACTATAGTGATGAAAATCAACATATCCATCCTCTTGCAGTTATCCCTTTTTTTGTTTGTGTTTGTGGCAAGAGCAGCTAAAATCTACTCATTAGCATGAGTCCCATATACAATTTTTTTACCTATAGTTTTCACAGACTTGTTATATTTAGAAATGTATTCCTATATCATATAATTATTTACATATATAAACAAAAGAACTGTTTTATAGCCAGCATTAAAAAAAAAAACTTTTTAATAAAATGTGGACACTTACTATGTCATTAATTATTCTTCTAAATCACTTTTAATCACTATGTACTGTACTTGCACTGTTGGGGGGAATGTAGGTTCTGACATCTTGAGGGAAAATCCTATATTGTAGAAATTGACCTTGAACGTCTTCTAGAATGACCAGTAAATACAGTAGTGGTACAGAGTGTGGCCTCTCAGCTCCAACACAGTTTTTCCTCCAGTGTCGGAACAGATTCCTGTTTCTTTGGTTGATCATGAAAAAGTAGATGACTTGCATTTATGGGTATCTGAAGCAAAAAATACGTATTTTTATCATCATCATTATTACTATTTGCCTAGCACTTAGGGTTAAAGATTCATAAGTTACGCACAAATAAGATGCAATTTCGCCATAATTTACCCTGTGGTTGTCCCCCATTGCAGGACATTCTTCAGCTCCATGTCAACCTCCTCACTGAGGACCAAGAAGATGTTCTGAAGGTCCCAGGTAGTCCCACACGGGCTGAACTGCACTGAACTGTGTTTGTGTGGAATGTCAGAGCTTGAAGGGACATGTGACCTCATCTCATTCCTCCCCCTCATTTTCTGAGTGGAAACTGAAACTTGGGGAGTGGAAGGAACCCTCAGCAGATCAGCACTGGCTGAGCCTGGCGGGCTTCACCCCCTGTACCAAGGACACAAACTATTAGGGGCCACTGGCAAGGCTGGCAGGAATCTCACGGATAATTCAACTTGCTCCCCGCCAAGTGGCTTGACACATGGTTCATCAGGGGCCAAACAGGGTCACCAGACTTCACTCCTGGACACTTTTATATGAATACTACCATCTTGCGAGTGCTCACTGGCTGTGAATGGATCTGATCCTCACCGCGGCTCTGGCAAATAGGCCAGAGTACAGATTGTCATCCTCATTTTACAGATGGGAACACTCAGGCTCAGAAAGGGTGAGCAACTTGCCCAGGATCTCAAAGCTGGCCCCTGGGGTCCCAGGAGTCATTTATCTGATCCCAGCTCCAGGGCGTCTTTGCATCGTAGCTCTTCCCTGTCACCTCTGGCCACGCCGTGCTTCCCAGTCAGTGGGGAAATAGAGCCGCTTCTGCAGAGATAGTCAGGCAGACCCTACTGAGGAGCCAGGGCAGGACTGGAACACAGGACTCCCAACTCCAGGCCGGTGTTCTTGGGCCTTTGCTCATCCGTACAGAGCACTTGTGCAGCTCAGCAGAAGGAGCCCTCGAGGCCCACGGCTCGGTGAGCACAGCAAGGGCTGTGGTCAGCCATTACTCCTGTCCGACAGGAACTAAGCCAGTGCTACTGCGCAGGACACAACTTCCTCAGCCTGATATAGCAGCCTTGTCTGACTTGCTCAGCTGAGTTCTGTTGTGACCATGGCAGATCTCTACTGCACTGGCCGGTCGCATATCTGTGCTTGTCATATTTCCTCTTCACAATTCATTGTCCACGTCTTATAGATGCAGAGTTTCCTCCAGCCGAGCCACCCCCTCCTCAACCCTGCAGGGAAAATGGGAGAAGGTAGTAGGTGCCTGTGGGAGTCGCATATCTGTGCTTGTCATATTTCCTCTTCACAATTCATTGTCCACGTCTTCTAGATGCAGAGTTTCCTCCGGCCGAGCCACCCCCTCCTCAACCCTGCAGGGAAAATGGGAGAAGGTAGTAGGTGCCTGTGGGCTTTTGAACACCCAAAGCTAGCACTTCCTGGCTGAGACCTTAGTCTTTGTGGTTAAAGACAATGAGCTTGGGGGGATGTCCAGAAAGAATAGTGTTCCAGAACAGCTTCTTGCTGAGGTCAACCCCAGCCATGGGCCAGGCAGATTCGCACCTCCCAGCCTCTGCCTGCACTGTTTCCTCTGCCTGGAACCAATGCTCTGCCTCTCTTCTCCCTGGCTGTCTCCTCTTCCTCCTCCCCGTCTCCCTTTCTGTGAAGCTGCCTTGGCCTCTCTGGGCAGTTGGACACTCTCTTCTCTGCTCTCCCACAGAACACGGCTGCCATTCACCACTTGGAGTGCTGACTCGTACCAGTTACATGCCTGTCTCCTCTCGATGGTGAGCAGTTCAAGGACTGCAAAGGTGTCTTTCTGATTTCTGTGGCTCTAGAGCCTCTATAAATGACCTTATTTCCCCAAACCCTCCAATCCTTTTGTCCCCTTTTCCTTTAATGAGAATCAATGGCTCAAATTCCTATCCCTCAGACCTTCGGAAGCCCATTGCCCTCCCCACAAACTCTGGGTCTGAAAATGGTCCGAAAATGACCTAGGAACTCACTCTGAGTTTCCAGGACTATGAGCTCTCTAAGACCAAGAGCCCTCTCCTCCCAGCAAGAGGGGCTGCCCCCAAGTGGAGCTTCCCACTAGGCTGGATCTTCTGGCCCTGGCAGCAGGACTGCAGCCTCCCATGTGCTCAGGATCTCCAAGCATGGAGCAGCTGGTTTCCCAGACAACAGCTGCAAACAACTGACTCCCAGATGCAGACCTCCTGGCACTTGGCAGCCTGTGCAATCCCCTACTGACAAGGCTGCTTTCTCACCAGCAGAGACTGTGCCTCTCCCCTGGGAAGTGGCCCCTTCCCTCTCTATGGGTGATGGGAGGATGTCCTCTCCTCTTGCCGACCCAGTCTTGGAAATTCCACTTCAGCAAGAAAGCCAGCTCCATGCTCTTGACACTGGACTTCATCCCCAACCCTGATGCCTGGCAGATAGCAATGGCCCAGGAGTGACCAATGGGTGCAATGTGGAGATGTCCCAGACAGGGGTGTTCTCATACCCTCTCTCCCTCCAGGGGGCAAGCCTCTGGATTCCAGTCTTCCTTGCTCGTATCTGTCTTCTGCACCTGCTGCCTTCTTCCTGAGACACCTGGCCCCTCATTGGCTTCTGCCCTCACCCTGCCTTTTCCAAATCCTGCTGCCGTGTGGCAGACTCTTACTAAGGGCTGAGGTAATGGACATGACCGATGAAAGATCAGGAAACCACTCGATACATGACACTAGATCATTCTGATTTCTTGGCCATCATACCACTGGACAAGGATCATTTTTTATCCTTCCCCCCAGGCCCAGCCTCCCACCAGCCTGTGGAACGCCTCTAGTGAGAACTCTTCCTATATTCTCCTCTTCTCCTTTTTCCAGACCCTGGCCTTTCTTTCCCTCTGTCCATCAGAAAAAAAAATCTGCAATTCCTATTACATTATTAGGTAAGTCATCTTTATCTACAGCTGGTTTACGTTCATGTCCAGAGAGAAGTTTGCTCGTATTAATGCCAAAGGCCTATTATGGCATTTTTCTAACCCAGTGAGCCACCCACCCCTGTTTACCATCTTTAACTCCACTATGACATTGCAGAGGCTTTGACATTACAGTAGTTCCTTAGTGTGTGCTTCAGCAGGTTCACTGTCTGCCACTCCCCAACTGTACTGGTGACTATGGGGGTCCCATATCTAGTGGAGTTTCCTCACTGGTGGCAAGTCGTGTGACTTCTTCCTCTAAAAGCAGCACAGAAGGAATTAGCAGGTGAGGGGGTGGGTGCTCTATTTCCTTATGCCTGGGGGAGAGAGAGTATATATGTGTTGAGGCTGGAGGTTGTGTGCGTGCGTGTCTGTATGTGCACGTGTGTACATGTGTGTGCAGCACTCCCTTGTGCTAGCCCAGGAGGGGGGGAGGTGTGTGCGTAGTCATGCATGTGAGTTTACACGAGCCGTGGCTAGAGGTAGTACGCAGTGCCTACGAATGCTAGAGCTGGAGGTCGGATGGGGTGTGATGGCGTGTGGGAGATGGAGAAATTTGTATATGATTTGAGATTTCTCAGGCTGCCTCTTGCCAAGTGGTTTCCTCTGACGCTCAGAATCGGCCATATGGTCTGGGGTGGAAAATACCACTGTGTGCAGCCAGTCCCTGACTCATTCTGAAAGCCTGCAGTCTGCCACTTACTACTACGTATCTCACACTCAAATCTGCCCACCCTGCCTTCAGGTTGTGCCTGAGGACCCACATTCCTTCCTCAAGGCTCAAGAGGGGCCACGGCGACCCTTGATCATGTCCACCTCCTTTGCTCCCTTTCTTCTGCCTAGGCCTCTCCCCTGGAACACAGCTCACTCTGCTACTTCTGCAGACTCTGTGTTCAAAGACCTCCCCAACTAAAGCCTCCCCTGGACTCCCGAGGACGTCCTGGAGAGTGCCTTCCAAGTCCCACCGTCCTTGTGGCCACATCTGCTCTGACCCCCCTTTCTTCTCTTCTCCTTGCACTCCCTGTGGGGCCCGTCGCTCCAGAGCCATGGAGAAGTGACAGCATCACCCCTGAGGGACAGGAGACAAGAGACTGTGTCCAATGGAGAAACCATTAGAATGTCTGCTTTTTAATACCATGGAATGCGCACCCGAGACACCTCATCCCATGAAAGACCCTTCCCCTGCTCCTGATCCCTTTTTTCACCCCTGATGGGGGGGTCCAGTGAGCGGGGTGTGGGGGTGAGACTTGTGAATATTTGTTGAGGACATTGATCAGTAGCACCAGCCTTCATATTCAGCCCCAGCCGTCTTGGCACATCCTAAGGAGGCTTCAGAGTGGCTGCCTCAGAAGGTCCTGTTTCACTGCCAGGATGGTGTCACCTACCGTGCTTGGAGCTGTGTCCCCATGCATAATGTTGCCTGAGCTCTGCCGCCCTGTAGTTCTGCGGTTGTACCTTCTGTTATGACAGGAACATCAGTGCTGATATTTGGCTGGAATGCACTGGAACCACCGCACCAGTTATTCACAGCCCCCACAAGCATCCTTCTAGGCCGACATCTGCTGACTGGTCAGAGCCCCTCCTCTACCTGTGGCAAGACAGTCTCCCCTGCAGGAACCCCTCCCACCACAAACCCCCCACATGCACATACACACACTCACTTGTGCATCTGGAACCTCGCTGCCGTAAGACCCCCAAAGAGCGCACCCCCACACCCCCTAGGCTAGCAATCTCTTCTGGGTGAACTAAATGATCTATCTCTGCCTATAGCCCTCTCCTTCTAGGAGTCAATAAACCATGAGCAGAGCTGAAGGAAAATGTCACACAGCTTTCTGTCTTCCTAAATCCCTCTCCCTCCATTCCATAGCTGTCCTTGATTTCTGCATAAAGCCCCTTTGCTGCCAGATTCTAGGGATGCCCTATGGAATAGCTGGAGCCACCCAGCCATAGACTTCCACATAGCCCAGGACAGAAGCGCCCCACAAAGGCCAAGCTGCGCCCAGAGAAGATAGAGGGACCGCTTCCTGCGTGTGCGTGTGCTATCCTCCCTTGCAAACCCTCAGATAGGAAGCTAGCTACCTCCTAAGGAAGCTTCTGATTATTAATGTAGTGAGCTACAAATTTTACAGTAATAATAAAAAAAAGAAAAAGAAAATGATGCAAAGGACAGGTTTCTTGGCCTGGCTGTGTCCTAGCCCTGCACATTAGATAAGCTAATTAATTCTCTTTCTACACTAGGCCGCAGGAAGCATCCCTCACCATATTCCAGCTTCCTCCCACCTTGGGTGGGATCATTCTAGACATGTGCTACACCTTCTCCCAGAACTCCCCAGTGAGACTGGGCCCCAGTTGCCCACAGTCACTGCTGTAGGTTGATAATATCCCGACTGATTTCCTTCCAGTCCCTGTCTCGTTTGCCCAGTCCCTTAATATTTCCCAATCGCCTCCCAAACAAATCCCTTGCACATGTTTTACTCTGGGACTACTTCTGGAGAAATCCAAACATGGACTCTTGTGTGATGAACAAGACCTCAGCATGGGGTTGGCCAGTTAACTCGGTTGGTTAAAGCACAGCTTTACAGCACCAAGGTCACAGGTTCAGATCCTTGCACTGGCCGGCTTCCAAAAAAGAAAAAAAAAGACCTCAGGTTGAGGAGGAAAACAGATGTGTCCCAGAGCCCTGGCCACCACTCGCTGCTATATGCACAGCCTGTGGGGGTGGGGACAGGCACCATGCACACGGTGTCTGCACACGTGAGACACGTGTGTCGAGGCATGCACCCTTGTGTGGATGTGGGTGGGTGTCCATGTCTGTGTGCCAGCTCATAAGTTAAAAACAGGAAAGGAAAATTTAACAGCTCCTTATGTAAATATTGGGCAAGCAGAACACTTTTCTTCTGCTTCTAGTCATTTCAGAGTTTCTGAAGCTTTGCCATTCCTCCCCTTGGATGGAGGGTGGGAGTGGTAGGGGGAGGAAATGAGGTTATTTTTATCCTGGGGATTTCAGGGTTCCTTTCTTAAGTGTGTCTCCCATCTCCCTCCGCCCACCCAAGCCTTCAGAGGGGAGTTCTTGTGACCCCTTGGCAAAGCAATGTACTCTCTGCTCCTCTGGGTGGCAGAGATTTCACTGAAAGACACTAGATAACCGATGACACCTCATGCCATCCTGCCCCAGTGCTCCCAATTCTAGAGAAAAGGAGTGGGTGGGCGCCAGAGTTGAAACAGTTCTAGCTTCCCTGACAGCAACAGTAGGTTTGCAAGTCACCTAGGTTTGTGCCCATAGCAAAATCATTCCACCTCTCTGACTATAGTGCTCCCGCCTGTAGAAAGCGGATGATGACACCTGCCCCACAATCCCACAGGGTGCCTGTGAGCTCAAGTGAGGCTAGGAGCCAGAGGAGAGCATTTGAAAGAACAGGTTTTAGAACCAGAACAGGTACAAATCTTGTGTCTGCCATTTCTGTGGCTTGACCTTGAGAAGTAAATTAACCTTTCTGAGCCTCTGTATCTCCTTATCTATCAAATGGGTATTAAAATGTTTTATCTTATTGAATTAAATAAAGTCACTTGTAAATTACCCATCCCATTTGCTGGCGTAAAGATGTGCTCATAAATGTTAGTTTCCTTTCCTCTGCTTACTCCTAGGAGAGTGGGGGAGGGTAAAGAAAGCAAAAAGGGAAAAGATGACAAAAAGTAGGGTGATGAGACAAAAAGCATGCACAGCAGACTCCCACTTATGTATGTGTGTCTACATGTAGTAAAATGTTCAGAAAACTTAAGAGCTACCGTGGGATTTATAGCCTACTGACTTACTAAGTGGTATTATCGATTGCTGAGTAAAAAGTGATCATTGTAGTGACAATGCTAATGCATAGGACCTGAACTTCCAGTGACTTATGGAAAGGGCAGCCCCAGCAAAAGGACAAGCTAGACACAGACATAAGAAAGTGGCTTGGAGTAGCCAGCGACGAGCGTGCAGTTGTCCCTCCACATCTGCTGGTTCTGCACTTGTGGATTCAACCAAGGCTGATAGAAAATAATCAAAAAAATAAAAACCACAATAAAAAATTGCAATACAACAATTGAAAATAATACAAATAAAAACAATATAGCATAACAGCTATTTACATAGTATTTACACTGTATTAGGTATTATGATTAATCTAGAGATGATTTAAAGTATATGGAGGATGTGCATAGGTTATATGTAAATAGTGCGCCATTTTATATAAGAAGGTTGAGCATCCATCTGCAGATTTTGGTATCCCAGGGGATACCAAAGGAAGACTGTGGCTGGAGAACAGACTGCAGGACAGATGACAGCAAGGGTGCAACTGAGACCATGAAAGGAGGAAGGCTTTTGTGCAAAGGAATGGCCAGTAGAAGTCGTGAGGAAGTGGAGAGAGAGAGGCACAAAGCGGGGTGGGAAGTGAGGGTGCGATTTTCTCATCCTACTCTGTAGAAAATGAATAGACCCCGTGTGAATTTGATGGCTTGAAAATAATAGCTTGAAATCGAATGTATAGAACTCTAAACATAATCAACGGAATTAAAAATTAAAATATAATCAATAAAAGTTATAATCAATAAAAATGTAAGAGTGGGAGAGAAAAGGGAGTGGTGTTAGGAATTAACAGTCTCATTAATTCGTTCAATAAATATTTATTTATATTTATTTAGCACTTGCCATGTGCGAGGCCTTGTTCTGGGAGGGGAAAATACAGAATTAAAAGAAACAAATAAAAAGCACTAATCTTACGGAACTTTCATTCTAGTGAGGGAGACTGACAATGACAAAAGTGAACACATGTGAAACAGAATGCCGTGTGGCTATGACAGTGAGGGCTGGAGGACAGGTGTGCTGGGCAGACGGCAGCTATTTTAGAAAGCGTGGTTAGGAAAGACCTCTCTTAGCAGGTGACGCTAGGGCATGAGCTGAGTGAACAACAGCACATGCTCCCTGCAAATATCTGAGAGAAGAGCATTCCAGGAAGAGCAGCCAGCAAGTATGCAAAGAACCTGGAATGATCTAGAAAGCCCCAACTGCCTGGAATGTTCTAGAAACAAAAAGAAGGCCAGTGTGATAAAAGTAGAATGACAGGGGAAAAAAATAAGAGGAGAGGAGATAATAGATATTGTTCAGCACTGATAAGTATAGGGATATAAGCATAGTATTTAATGTCATGGAATTATATACCTTAGTAACTGTGACCACAGAGGTCAGAAATAGCCACTTGCCGTGTTACCTTCTATCACTGCGTTTTCATACTGTTTGCATTTTTATTCCCCTGTGCACACATTGCTGTGATGATTTTTTAAAATAATGTTATTAAGTGGACAGCATGACACGTGAGAGAGAGAATAAATAAAAAATGAAGACTTGCCTTGATAACAATGGCAAATAGATAAGGTATCTTCTAGAACTGATCCCAAAAAGCTGTGTTTAGTTGGTGGCCTGGGTTCAGCCCACTCCTCGCCTCCCGGATGACAGCCCCAGTCGCAGGCTCTGAGAATTGACATTCACAGTCATCACCCTGAAATGCTGGCGTATGGTGTGTTCCAGGTCTTTTGAATGCTCATCCCACTTCATTTTATAATTTTTAAAAATATAGTTTATTTGGGCCGGCCCGGTGGCGCACTGGAGAGTGCGCCCCTTGGGAGCGCGGTGGCGCTCCCGCCGAGGGTTCGGATCCCATGTGGAGACCGGTTCCCGCTCACTGGCTGAGCGAGGTGCGGGCGCAACACCGAGGGTTGCAATCCCGTTGCCGGTCCCCGGTACGGGCGTGACACTGCGGGTTGTGATCCCGTTACTGGTCCCCGGTACAGGCGTGACACTGTGAGTTGCGATCCCATTACCGGTCAGTAAAAAAAGACAAAAAGGAAAAAAATATATATATACAGTTTATTTTATTTTTGTGATTATAAAATAAATAGGGATTCACTATAAAAAAATTTGAAATACAAAACAGCGTGAAAAAAATCAGCCATGATTCCATCAACCATTGAGTATCTCTGTTAATTGTGATGTGTTTTTCCTTCTAAGCTTTTCTCTACCGTTGAGATCAGGTGACATAAATAAGCTGTACCCTGCCTTCTTTTTTTTTTAACTTGATGTTCTAACATTGATTTTTGAGTTTTTTAAACACAAAGAAAAATAATTTTCTAAGAGATGACAAATGTCGTAGCTCCTAGTTAACCAGCATTTTCAAATGACTAGAATATTCCTTTTCCCAAATATTCTGAAACTGCAAAATTCATCACTCAACTGCGTGCATTTACAGGCTCATTTGGCACAAAGAGGCCCATGAATCCCTTACATGCAAGTGTATACTAGGTGGGAGGAAGCTTCAGAGGAGGTTCATATCCTTTATCTCACGACGTAGAAAATTCTCAAGTGCTGACTTTTCCCCATTCCCTCTCTGTCCTTTTTTTACTGAAGTATGATACAATTTTACTATAAAAAAGGTAAACCTTTGGGCCGAGCCCGTGGCGCACTCAGCAGAGTGCGGTGCTGGGAGTGCAGCAGCGCTCCCGCCGTGGGTTCGGATCCTATATAGGGATGGCCGGTGCGCTCACTGGCTGAGCACGGTGCGGCCAGTCTCAAAAAAGGACAAAAAAAAAAAAAAGGTAGACCTTTGAAATGCACACTTAGAGGCAGCAGGTTCAGTCTATGAGTATACTGCCATAATACACTTCAATTAATAGGAACATTTTTTTTTTGCAAGTGTGACAAAACTAGAGCCAGGATCACAGTTGCAATTTGTCCACAGGTTGACACATTAATAAAAGTAGGCTGAGCTACTGTCTTGGGACCCTTTTTCCTTGGCCCATTCTAACATGGATCATCTAAGATGACTCCTGAAAAATGAGAAAAGGCTAAAAAGCACAATGCCTGCCTGTGAGATACTCGACAATGATGTGTTAGGTGAGAATACTAATTTCTGTGAATTTGGGCGGGCCATGCAAAAAACGCCAGTATGTGTACTGGTGGACATGACCCCCAAGCTCCTGAGCACATGGTTTCTAGTAATGCCTTTTAGATACATTGATGACAACTCTGACTGATAGAGTTTAAAGTGGGTGTGGGAGCAGGATGACTGGGGGGGTGGCCTTAGCTGTCCCCATAGCAGCTGTTCCCTCTGCCTTTGCAGCTGGGTGAGGCGGTTGGGGTGGAGGTGTGTGTGTGCAGACAGCTGGGGGGTGGTCAGTGGAGAGACGCCCGTAGCCATTTGGGAAGCTGATCCCACACTGTGGACCACGTGAGAGCAAGAACCATGTCTCGTTCACCTCTGGGTCTCCGGGACCTAACAGAGTCTAACACACATGACCTGTGTGCCAATTAATATTTGTGAGTCAATAAATAACTCTATGAATAATTAGTAAATGCCAAGTTTTTTAAAAACTTGGTGCCAAGACTACACAAGCTATAAATAGCCTTCCCTTCATCTCCAGAGCCACCTGAACACACTGCGTCCTTACATCAGTCAGTTTTATTTTTTAATACCTGAGTGTTTACAAGGAAGTTCACACTATACTAGGAACCTGGGAAAACTGTATTATATGTAATCCTCATCAAAACAGGTTTCACTTACCTGGACTTACAGTATTTGTTAAAGATGGAGTCAGTCTTCAAAAGCAGGCTTCATGCTAAACTCTGAAACATGTAACATGTTTTTTCCCACTGCTGTGTGTGTGTGTGTATGTATATAACCATAATTTTTTTTTTTTTGACCAGTAAGGGGATCACAACCCTCGGCATGGTGTGGTCTGCACCACGCTCAGCCAGTGAGCGCACCAGCCATCCCTATATAGGATCCAAACGCACAGCCTCAGCGCTCCCAGCGCCACACTCTCCCGAGTGAGCCATGGGGCCGGCCCTATAACCATGCTTTTATCATTATATACATGTGTGATTATCATTTGCATATTCACTTAGAAGTATCTATTAGCTGCCGTAGCTGGCAGGCGCTGTGCTAGGATTACAATGATGAACCAGGCAAGTGTGGTCTCCACGGGAGAAAGTGAATAATTACACATGGTGATCAGAAATAAGCTGTAACAGAGAGCAAGGAGGTAAGGGCTTCCTCAGCCCTACCTAGACAGGTAGTTAGGGGTCTTCTTGGAGGAGACAGCATTTCCATGGAGATATGAAGGATGGGAAAGGGTTGGCCAATCAGGAGAGGGGGAATCCTGGGTGGAAGGTCTGGAGAGGGAGGGAGCTTGACCTGATGGAGGAATCACGTGATCCCCGAGGCTGGAGCAAGTGAGGAAGGGGAGAGACAGTCTACACGAGGAAGAAAGGCAGGCAGGAGCCAAGCCATCATCACCAGTGGGGACCTTATTCTCAGGGCAATGTGAAGCCATTGGTGTGTTTTTGTTGTGGGGGTTACAAGATCAAAGTTATGTTTTTAAAAGATTACCCCGTGGGGGGAAAAGACTACTGAGGCTATGGGGTGCAGCGTGGGTTGGAGGCGGGCAGGCACAGACCTGGACAGGTCGGTGACCAGGGTACTGCTGTCTGCAGGGAGGAGAGAGGAGACTTGGACCAGAGCAGTGGAATGGAAAAGAGAGGGATAATTAGATTCAAGATCCACTTAGGAGGTAAAGTCAAGAGGATTTGTTAAGATATTAGATCAGGAAATGAAGAAACATCATCATTTTTCTGGCTTTAGCAATTGTGGGTGGTGGTGCTATTTATCCACATGGAAAGACTGTGGGAGGTCCCACCAAGAGCTCAGTGTGGGACACAGTGTCCTAGGGAAGTCCATGATACATCCATTGGACGTACGACTCTAGGGTTCACAGGAGAAGACTGGGTGGGAGGAGTACGTTTGGGAGTTGTTGGCATGCAGTTGGTATATAAAGCCACTGGAATGTATGAGGTCACCAAAGAACAGAAGAGACCCCTTAAAAAGTTCAAAAGCCAACTCAGTTATTTCCAAACAAAATATCCAGATCCTGGAGGATTTTTTAAATAAATGACTTGGAAGGATTTCCTCTGGGGCGCCTGGTTCACAAGTCGTCTTTGGCTGCAGGAGTGATGTCGCTGGCCCCAGTCCTTGGCCAGCTCTCATGAGGATGCTAAGCCAGCTTGGAGACCACATCTCCTCCAATGGCCCCTGTGCCAGGCCCCGTGGTCCCACTTCCTCCCTGTCCCCTTCCTTCCACCCCACCTCCGCCCAGAGACAATGGGACTTTGGTCTTGGCGTTCTGGAAAGGTCCTAAGGATTTTATAAGATTTTGCCTTCTTTCTCATATGCTACAGCTCCAGTGAACACGAGTCACAAGTGTCTGGAATGAATGTGAGAAAGCCGGATCTGTGGGATTATATGTGGGAGAAAGCCTCAGGCCCAGGGCTGGAGGGAACTGGTGAGGTGGATGTAGCCTTAGAGAAGGTTCTGGTGTGGGGGCAGGTAGAGACTGCCGCAAAAAGAGAAAGGTGGTGAGAGCATTAGGTAGACCGTGGTTCAGGTAGAGTGTGTCTGAGGCAGAGTGTGTCTGAGGCAGAGTGTGGCTCAGCTAGGATGTGGCTCAGGTAGGGTGGCTCAGGTACAGTGTAGCAGACATTATTACTATATCTCTGTTGGAGGGGCTAAGAGAACACAGCTTTACCAGAATGGGGCGGGAGCTGAGGCTGTGGAAGACAGGCCACCGGGCAGAAGGTGTGGGAGCAGCTGATGAACACGCCCAGGACGCGTGGACCGTTCCTAATGGTTTCCTTGTCCATCTTCTTCATGAGACTGCAGGCTCCTTGTGTCTTGCTCACCCTTAGATCGCCTGAATTGAGATCCAGGTCTTCTACTGAGTAAGTGTAAATTAACTAACTGAGTCCTCTTGATTTCCTAAGACCACTAACTCCAGGAAGGTGATCTCCTTAACCTACCATGTACTTCCCCCAAAAGAGACAGCAAGGGCCCAGCTGACTCCCCTGTCCCAAATGACCACACACACGCAGCATTCCATTTCCACTAACATGTAAATCCCCAAACAGTAACGTTGTGAGCTGATATCTCATAACCACTAGTCATATACTGGGAAAGCTGGCATTTTTATATGAATCCAAACTTCAGATTCTTATTCTGCCCCATGTTATCTGTGTGGCTTGCTGGCCCACTTAACCTCTCTGAGCAAAAAGAGAATACCACCAGCCCTTCCTTCAAGGGGTGAGGTTGCCAGGGTCATTGGAGTTGAGGAGGTCAACTGTTTCTGAAGACTGCCAGCTTTCTCATTTAATCTTTCCAAAAGCTACCATGAAGTGGGTGTTTTTGTCCCATTTTACAGATGAGAAGACTGAGGCTCAGAGCAGCTGACAGACTCCCCGGGAGCCAAATCTATTCAAAGTGCAGAGCAGGAGCTGAGCCCGTGTCTGTCTGATGAGAATAGCATTGCTCAGGCCTCGCCTTCGTGTCGCCTCAAGTTTACACTTGGCCTGTGGAAATGAACGTCCAAGCCAGCTTCCCTTGTTGGTTTGGTTCTGGCCTCTCTTGGCCTCAGTTTTCCCATCCGTGAAGTAAGTGGTCAGTTCCAAGTCTGTGAACCACAGAGGGGCCTTGAGGATGAACGAGGCTTACACTGGTTCTGTTCCATTCCTGGAATGTCTGGTCACCCTTCCAGAGTTACTTGTGGCAAGAAAACAAAACCAACAACTGAAGGACATGAGGTTCGGGAGACTTAAGTCTGAGGTCCAGTGTTGGCTTTGGGTGCCTCTAACCAACCACAACTCTACCCAAGCCCGAGGCAGGCCTGTCTTACCCAACCTTTATAGAGTCCTGCGTGGCTCACGAGTGAGCTCATGGTGGTGAACTGAAGGGCGACAGCCACAGGATCAGCTCAGATTGCTCCGGCACATTGTCCGGCCACGAGAGAGAAATTCCCTCTTCCAGAGTCATGGAAGAGCCCTAGGGCAGGTCTGCTCTAAAGATGCATAAGCCCTGGAAATGTGAGTTCAGAAGCATGACCAGCCAAGCCGCAGCCCGGGCCACGGTCAGGCTGAGAACAGGGGAGGCAGCAGGAGAGGGGGAGAAAAGGGGTCTCACCACGGCCCTGGGCAGTGGCGGGCAGGGGCTGACGTGGCTTCCCTGGATCCCTGTGCTGTGGACATAAGTATTAGCCCAGTTGAAGTTGCTGAAAGTGAGGCTCAGAGAGGTTGAGAAACTTGCCAAGTGCTGTGCAAGTAAAAGTGGCAGAGTCCGAAGCAGAGGGCTGGCTGGCCGACCCAGAGCCCTCCCTCATTAGTGATGCCGTTAGGTGGTGGCCACATGGGGAGGCTGGTGAAAGGAGGTGAGTCTGTGTCATGGTGCCACATGCTGAGTGGCATAACTCAGTAGGAATTTATTTCCTCATAATTCAGGAGGCCAGAAGTCCAAAACCAAAGTGTCGTCAGGGTTACAGGCTTGCCCTTTGCTGCTCTCCTAGCGTCTGCTAGTTGCAGGTGATCCTTGGTGCTCCTGTCGCTGCACGCTCCACGCTCTGCCTCATCTTCACCTGGCCTGCGTCCCTTTGAGTCTCCCTGTGTCCTCTCCTCTTCTTATTAGGACATGAGCTATCGGCTTTAGGGCCCAACCTAAGTCGAGGAATGATTTCACCTAGAGATCCTTAACTAACTACAACTTCAAAGACCCTATTTCCAAGCAAGGACACATTCTGAGGTTCCAGGGGGACACTATTCAACCCAGTGCAGGAGATAAGATTAGGGAGGCATGTTCCAGGCCAAGAGGACAGGATAAGCCAGGTGCAGAGGAAAAGAGAGGATGGGAAGTCTGGAGGGCCCCAGGGACTGGGGTGGGGCACAGAGTGTGGGAAGGCGTGAGAGGGCCACAGAGGACACCTCGCGGATGGATTTGAGTGCCAGGCTTAAGGACTTTGGTCTTGTCTTGACAGCAAAAAGAAAACTTTATGGATTTTAAGAAAGAGAATAAAATGGTCAGATTTCTGTTTTAGATCAGTCACTATGGTAGCCGGGAGAGAATGAATTGAAGGAGAGCTGCAGAGAGAACCCATCTTTACGGGGCATGTCTCCTCACCCCACTTTTCCCTAAGTCCCCATTTCCCCTCCCTTCCCCTCCAGGCAGGTGTTGTGGGGTGCATGTTCAAGGCCACGTCTATAGCCCTCAGTGAGAGACAGGCACTGACCCTGCTACTGGGTTTCTGGAGGGAGGCCCAGGGAGCAGCTGTGTGTAGTGAAAGGAGAGCAGGGATGGAGTCTGAGAAACTTCAGAGGCATTCATGGGGTACTGATGCCTCAGCCCCATAGAAAGGTGAGATGGTTAATTTTAGGTGTCAACTTGGCTAGAGTAAGAAATGCATTTTAAAAATCTAAAAAATTAATTTTAAAAAATGTAAAGCATTTGGGGGGGGGCGTGTCTATGAGGGTGTTTCCAGAGGAGATTAGCATGTAACGCTGAGTGGACTGGGTGGGAAAGATCCGCCCTCTATCTGGGTGGCACCATCCAATCCCCTGGGGGCCTGGAGAGAACAAAAGTGAGGAAAGAGCGAGAGAGTGAATCTCTCGCTCTAGCTGCTGGAGCGGGGATACAGACTTCTGTCCTGTTCACGGACATCTGAACTTGAGACTCCAGGCTTGGGGTTCCAGGACTTCCACCAGCTCTTGGGCCTTTGGCCAGGGACTGAGGATCGCACCATCAACTTCCCTGGTTCTGAGTCTTCCAGACTTGGACTGAGCCACACCACCAGCATCCAGTCTGCCGATGGCATATGGTAATCAGCATTCAGAATTGCGTTAACCAATTCCCATAATAACCCCCCTCTCATAGATCTATATACATATCACATGGGTTCTGTCTCTCTGGAGAACCCTGACTAATACAGAAGGCCTTATGGGTAATGGAATCATCATGTGCTTCGGTCTCAGATAAATGTGGGTTCAAATCCTGAGCCTGCACCACTAGAGTGGTAGAAAGCTAGAAATAAGCTAAGTGTCCAGTGATAAGGGATTGCTCTGATAAATCATAGTAGGTCCAGACATGGCAATCGCATAAAGCCATTTCAAACCAGGCCTTCTCAGGATACTGAAGGCACAAACTGTTTAGCTTATAATTTGAAGTAAAAAATACACAAAAGTAGCATGACTTAAGTTTCTAAATATACATGTAATATATAAGTATGTATACATATTTTTCAGAAAAAGTACTGGAAGTCACTCAAAATGTAACAGTACTTATCTCTGGAAGCGAGTTTATGTGTGCCTTTTGATTTCCTTTTTTAAAAGTTTCTTTGATAAACAAACATTTTAAAATACATATAAATAACATATATATATATATATATATATACACACACATATATTTACACACACATATACATAAATTGGTATTAAAAACAGCCAGCATATCTCCATGTGCCAGACATTTGTTCAGACTCTTTCTACATGTTCTATTCTGATTTTCACAAAAGCCCTTTCTGGTCATTTACTAGTAATTTTCAATTACAGATGGGGAAATTTGAAGGTTGAGCAACTTGTTCAAAGACCCCCTGAAAAATGGGCAGCAAAGTTCAGTTTCACTCCCAAGTCTCCTCCCTTGAAGCCCAGAGTGCCCAGCCCTGAGCCCCAATCCCCACTCCACACCCAGGAACCTGCCACATCTGCACAGTGAGCTGGGGGGTGGGGCGGGGGAGTTGTTTTGGAAACTCTTCTGGGCTGTTTTTCCTGTGGAAGATCACATTGAGCTCAGTTGGTTGACAAATGCCAGATTCCCACTGACCTGACAGCTTGTTCTGGGGCAGAATTTGCTGAAACTCATAAAAAAATAAGAGAATAGAAAAAAGTGGATCATTTATCTAACCCAGATCTCGAAGAGAGAAGACAGGCACCATTGTGCCCAGGAGTGGCATGCAGGCTGAGGACAATGCGGACTGGGTGCTCCCCGGCAAGGCTGCCCACACAGCCGAAGATGCCCCGGGAGTCTGCAAAGACAAAGGATCAGGAGCCTTCCCAGCCAGGGGCTGCCAGCCAGCCAGGCAATGGGCTGTCTCAGATTCCCCTCTCATTTTACAGAACAGGAAACCGAGTCCCAGAGAGTGAAGGGCCAGCCCAGGGACTCACAAGGAGGTAGTGCCCATGTGCGTTGCAGACCCAAATACCCCGTCTGCTGGGCCCAAAGGGAAGGCACACTAACTGTGCTGCAGTCACCGTGCTGGGCACCAGGGTACAGCAGTGGTAAGGGGCATAAGGTCCTAACTCACATGGAGGCCACAAGCCCATGAGATAAGCATCATGTGTCCATTTCACAGAAAGAGAAGCTAAGTGCTGAGACATTATGCTACCTGCTCCAAGACCACGTAAGCAGGAATATTGAGGTCTTTGTATGTACACATATTCACAAGTACAAATAGCCCTAAATTCAGAGCCAGAAGTCGGGTCTTTAGACACAGCTCCTGTAGCAACCAGCCCAGTGACCCTCTTATTCTCTGAGACCCCCAGAGCATAGACTGCAGGACTGGTTTTGCCATCCCTACAGTTTGCAAAACCTCAAAAATTGATCTTCAGTTTTTTCAGATTCTTGCTTCTTCATTCATATACACATCCATTTAATCACTAAGCATCTGTCCATTATCCATTTATCTATCCACCCACTCACCCACCTACCCACCCACTCATCCACCCACCTACCCACTCATCTACCCACTCATCCACCCATCCATCTATCCATCCATCCACCCACCCACCCACCCACGAATCCATCCATTCACCCACCCACCCATCCATCCATC